>NC_065596.1:47892570-47941605 GCF_024542745.1 Macaca thibetana thibetana | reverse complement strand
TATTTATAGTTTGTATTATTTTGTTTCCACTTCATTTAGTTCTGCTCTGATCTTGGTTATTTTCTTTCTTCTGCAGGTTTTGGCTTTGGTGTGGTCTTGTTTCTTGAATTTCTAGAAATGTACCCTTAGACTCTCTATTTGTGCTTTTTCAGTCATTTTGATGTAGGCATTTAAAGCTATGAACTTTTAGCACACTCTTGGCAGAATTCCAGGGGTTTTGATAGGATGTGTCACTATTGTTCAGTTCAAAGAGTTTTTAAATTTCCATCTTGATTTCACATTTGACCCAGTGATCGTTCAGGAGCAAGTTATTTAATTTCCATGTGTTTGCATGGTTTTGAAGGTTCCTTTTGGATTTCATTTCCAGTTTAATTCTACCGCTGTCTGAGAGAATACTTCATATAATTTCAATTTTCTTAAATCTTTTGAGACTTGTTTTGTGGCCTATCATATGGCCTATCCTGAAGAAAGTTCCAGGTGCTCATGAGTAGAATGTATATTCTGGGTTGTTGGGTAGAATATTCTGTAAATATTTCTTAAGTCTCTTGGCTCTAGGGCATGGTTTAAATCCCTTGTTTCTTTCTTGACTTTCTGTCTTGATGACCTGTCTAGTGCTGTCAGTGCAGTACTGAAGTCCCTCACTATTATTTTGTTACTCTCTATCTCATTTCCCGTTCTAGTCGTAATAGTTACATAAATTTGGGAGATCCAGTGTTAGGTGCATATGTATTTAGGATTGTGATATTTTTCTGTTGGACCAGTCCTTTTATTGTTATATAATGTCCCTCTTTGTCTTTTTTAACTGCTATTGCTTTAAAGTAATTTTTTTCTGATATAAGAATAGTTACTCCTGCTCCCTTTTGTGGCCATTTGCATGGGGTATCTTTATCTACCCTTTTACCTTAAGTTTATAGGACCCTTTATGGTTATGAGAGTCTCTTGAGGGCAGCAGATATTTGCTTGGTGCATTATTATCAATTCTGCAATTCTGTATCTTTTAAGTGGAGAATTTAGACCACTTGCATTCAATGTTAGTATTGAGATGTGAGGTACTGTTCCATTCATCCTGCTATTTGTTGCCTGGATACCTTGGTTTTATTCATTTATTTATTGTATTTTTGTTTTATAGGTCCTGTGAAATTCATGCTTAAAGAGGTTCTATGTTGATGTGTTTCCAGGATTTCTTTCCAGATTTGGAGCTCCGTTGAGCAGTTATTGTAGTGCTGGCTCGGTAGTAGCAAATTCTCTCAGTATTTGTTTGTCTGAAAAAGACTGTTATCTTTCCTTTATTTATGAACTTCAGTTTTGCTGGATATAAAATTCTTGGCTGATAATTTCTTTTAAGGAGGCTGCAGATAGGTATGCATGCTGATTTGAGGTTTTCTTCCGTTATTGAAGGTTACTAATATCACATGTGTTGAAAAGCATTTGGGATTATTCACTTAATTGATGAGTACTCATTTCATTTTACATTAATTTGATAACATGTACAAACAATAGGTAAACATAGGTATAGACATATACATATATGTGATACCACATAGAACATGTGCATGTACACATAAAGATACAGGGAGACAGAAATACTTTAGATTTTTTATTTTAAAACTTTATGCATGGAACCCATAAAACTCATTATTTAAAAAAATAAAGTTGCATTTAAATTGTGCTTTTGTAAATAGAAAAAGGTAATATTTATCTGAGGAAGCCCTTGCTGAGTTTTAGAGAAAGTAGGTAGTAAATTTATATCTTAAAGCAGAGAGAGAGAGAGAAGGAATTTGGGTGTGTTGAAAGAAGATTAAAAATAGATGCCAAGGTAATACAATAATGATAGAAATTTGTAACAGAATTTTATAAGGAGATCGATTTTATTGACATACATGGCTTTTATTTTGGTCTGTGTTTTCCAATTGTACTCCAGGAAACATACTACACAGGCTCCCTTCTTAAGTGCTGGGGCCACTGCACATGCAGACAGCCCACTTGAAGGGAAAAATCAGGGGAGAAGAGATGCAGACCCCAGAATTATGCCAACATAGAAAAGCCTAAGTCAAAGGTCAAACCACACACATGAAATCTCATCACCGGTTTGGCCCTGTTTTGAGTGTACTTTACTTTGCTTAATTTCTGCTCTAAGGCTTTTAAATAAACTTTCACTTTTCCTGTAAAACTTGCCTCAGTCTCTTCTTCTGCCTTATGACCATTAGTTGAATTCTTTCTTCTGAAGAAACAAGAATTGAGGCTACTGCTGACTTGTACAGATTTGCTATTATACTCTAGTGCCATTCTACATAATAGAATATGCATATTCTTATATTTATACATATAAAAATATATAACATATATGTATAAATATATATATAAAACATATATGTATTCATAGAGGCCTTGAATCTACATTCTTGCTGTACTTTATGTAAACAATCCAAGTATAAGACTGAAACTTACTTTGGAAATGCATCAGTCCCATATGATTTCTATTTCATAAAAATGGGAAACAGAAGGGGGAAGATTATTTTTCAGAAGAAAACAACAGAACAACAGTTGTTAAATTTTAGACGTGTTCATTTATTTTTTGAATTTTCTTATTTACCTACAATTTGGACTGAATCCTAAATTTTTTCCTGGCTACAAGTTTCAAAACTAATGGTTTCAGAATTTTCTTCCATTTTTCTTCCATTTTGGTATATTATAAATTAAAACTCTGCTTTTAATATTTGTATCATTTTTTTAAATTATGCTTTTAAGTTCTGGGATACATGTGCAGAACCTGCAGGTTTGTTACATGGGTATACACGTGCCATGGTGTTTTGCTGTGCCCACTAACCCATCAGCTACATTAGGTATTTCTCCTAATGCTATCCCTCCCCTAGCCCCCCACCCCTCAACAGACCCCAGTGTATGATGTTCCCCTCCCTGTGTCCATGTGTTCTCGTTGTTCAACTCCCACTTATGAGTGAGAACATGCAGTGTTTGGTTTTCTGTTCCTGTGTTAGTTTGCTGAGAATGATGCTTTCCAGCTGCATCCATGTCCCTGCAAAGGACGTGAACTCATCCTTTATTATGGCTGCATCGAATTACATGGTGTATATGGACCACATTTTCTTTATTCAGTCTCTCATTGATAGGCATTTGGGTTGGTTTCAAGTTTTTGCTATTGTGAATGGTGCTTCAATAAACATATGTGTGCATGTGTCTTTATAGTAGAATGATCTATAACCCTTTGGGTATACAACCAGTAATGGGATTACTGGGTCAAATGGTATTTCTTGTTCTAGATCCCTGAGGAATCTCCACACTGTCTTCCTCAATGGTTGAACTAATTTACACTCCCACCAACAGTGTAAAAGCATTCCTATTTCTCCACATCCTCTCCAGCATCTGTTGTTTCCTGACCTTTTAATGATCACCACTCTAACTGGTGTGAGATGGTGTCTCATTGTGGTTTTGATTTGCATGTCTCTAATGACCAGTGATGATGAGCTTCTATTCATATGTTT
This sequence comes from Macaca thibetana thibetana, assembly GCF_024542745.1. NCBI lineage: Eukaryota > Metazoa > Chordata > Mammalia > Primates > Cercopithecidae > Macaca > Macaca thibetana. Next base: position 47,938,105 of record NC_065596.1, on the reverse strand, counting down.
GTTGGTCACATAAATGTCTTATTTTGAGAAGTGTCTGTTCATGTGCTTCGCCCACTTTTTGATGGGGTTGCTTTCTTCTTGTAAATGTGTTTACGTTTCTTGTAGTTTCTGGATATTAGCCTTTTGTCAGATGTGTAGATTAAACGTTGCAAGCTGAAACTAGATAACTTTTGTAAACTTCTGGAGAAACCATAGCAACTTATACATAAACAACATTTATGCCTGTTGATGAGTAGATTACACAAAAGATACACATGAACACTGGGTTCAGACTGTAATTCAGAGAATTGCATCAGATTGCTATTGCAATTGGAAGATGCTTCAGAAACTCTAGGAAACCTAGTCTATAGACTGCTCCAGACATTACAGGGGAGCCAACATACAACTGAAAGTGTTAGAGCGATGTTTGCCAAACAAATTACTCTAATTGAAGCAGCAGTTGTGTGACTTGAATACGGTTCCAAGACTATACTGTCCCTTTGTTACTGTGACTTCCCTTTGCCCTTTTCTGATTTGTCTTCATCCCATTTTCCATGGGACATGAATTCTTAAGAATGAGCCTTCCTAGTCATGTAGGATCAGATGAAACATACAGCCACAGGGGTCTTCTACAATGCTTTCTCTGAGAGCTTTTGAAGAATTGTGGGGCCAGGTGTGCTGACACAGGCCTGTAATCCCAGCCTGAGAGTCCAAGGCAGGAGGACCACTTGAAACCAGGAGTTTAAGACCAGCCTAAGCAACAAAGGGAGATCACATCATTACAAAACAAAATAAATCAAATTAGCCAGGTACAGTGGTGCAATCTTTTTAAGATTGTGTCTCTTAAAAAAAAAAAAGAAAGTAAAGAAGAAGAAGAAGGAAAAAAAGAACGCGGTGAACATGAAAGCCAAAGATCTCAGGCATCTCTGGATGATGGCCTGAACAAATTGTTTTTTCTTGGCTTCAAACCTTTCAAGATGTATATTTCTTTGTAAAAGAAAGACATGCTGATTGTAACTTTAGGTGAACAATCAAAATCTAGCTCCTAAAACTCAAGTATTTTAACTCTCATTCTGATAATATTTATTTTCTAAGGCACAGAAGAAAGACAATATTAGATCAATTGTTTTTCTGCCCACTCCATCCCTTCCTACCTGCCTTCTCCCCTTTAATCAAATGTATAAATACTAAGCCTCCTGAAACCTCTTCAGAGAGAACAGAAGCCATTGAGATTTTTTGAAACTCATGTTTCCCAGGGTACAGCATCAAGTTCTGGCTCAATAAAACTCGATGGTTCAAGACCGTTGCCTCAGTCAGTCATTCTGGATAAAAACCATGAGTCCTGGAAAGCCCTTCAGTAATCTGTTGCCTGCCTACTTGATGTGTACCTAGGTGAGCCAGGTCTTCATGAGTCAAACACTCTTCTTACATTTCTGCCTTTCCCAACCCTACCACTCAGTGCTGTGAGCTCTCATCTGACCCCAGCTCCCCGGTTGTTTGTATTAGTCTAAGAAAGCAAGACCAGGAAGGGCAGGTTCAGAAGGAAGTAAGAGGTCAACAGCCATGGAATGTGGCAAGTGGGGCTGTCGTCGCTGAAAGCTATACTCCCTGAGTGCATTTTATGAATTCTTCTGGATTTGGAATATTTTCCCTGTGTGTCTATCTAGAAACTGACCCTCCTCCTGCTTTCTGCTCTTTACATTGTCTGTTTCTAATGCACTTGTTTATCTCCAGAGAATGGTCATGAAAATAGTTGACAACAGAATAAAAAAAGACCTTTTGAGAGACTTGGAACCTGGCCCTTTTTTTTCCCAAAAAAGATTGAAGTTTCTAAAAGCTAGCTTTTATGCAGGGCTGTGCAGTTGTGAGTGTAGTGTTAGGGAACAAGTGCATAAGTGAAGGATGAGACAGAAAACAAAATGCTGGCTGTCAAATCCTGAAAGTAAATGGGACAAAAATTATTTCTGAAGGTGGATGTCATTCATGAGACCTTGTAAATCTTAGAATGTCCTCTTACCAGATGAAGTGGAGGATGAGGTTAAATTATGGAGTTAGGTGACAGTGGGCACATACTTCTCTGCCACAGTTTTGTTTTTTTTTTTAAATCTGTAAAAATGGTGATGTTGGCACTTAGGATTTTTTTGTCAGGACTGTAGCTACATGAAAAGCTCTTAGGATAGTGCCTGGTGCATAGTGAGTGCTGCATCAGTGTGTGAGCTATTATAATTATGGGAATAGGCAAAAGTGCCACCCTAGCCATCCAGAGTGTTGAGGTACTTTCCAGTCAGGGTCCAGGCAGGCCAGCTGGACCTAAAGCTGGAGATAAAGCTGGTTAGTGGGGAAACTTAACTTCCAGTAGAAGAATTTAGGAGGAGTAATTCATGCACAACATTCTGTAAACATTCCTTTACCCAACAGTAGGAATGCTCAGAGTGGGTGTGGCTTCCGTGACAATCATTATCTCCTGGGAATCTAAGAATGTGTCCTAGAGTTGACTGGCTTTGATGTAAGCCAAACCCAGAAATGGGCATCAGGGCTGCCTTGCAGATAGCATTCATCTTGAAAAAGAGAACACTGATCTTGCTAAAAGAATATCCTCTTCCGGCCCAGACAATTATTTTTGTTTTTGTACTATGCTAATTTTTAAGGTGTAAGGAGAAAGACTCAAGAATAAAATAAAGAAGTACATGTATGAAATTACAGGTTGAATTGAGACTGGTATGCGTAAGTTAAGAGAAATCGTGTATACATTTTGTGCGAACATAAAAAGGATTTCTTGTTGCAATCAGACCTCTCCATAAAAATAATACTCATTGCCTTTAGTGCATAGCAGACTCTATCACAAGAAGACACCATCAGAGTCATGAGAGAATGGGTAGTGTGGCTTCTTTAATTGGCAGGTTAGACTGAGAAAGTTACTGAAGAGAAAGGAGTTGAAGGAGAAGATAGGTGAGGGCAAGAAAAATGGGATGGTGAAAGGAAAGGACTGAAATGAATGTTTACCGAGGGCTCATCAGGTACCAGGCTCTGTGACTAATGTCTTACACATGTTAATTTACTCTTCCCCTGTCATTTTCTGATGCAGTAAGAGTCAGCCTTACACTGCAGATGAGGAAAGAGGCTGAGGGAGGTCAAATGAGGAACTTAGGGTCATGCAGCCACTTCATAGCAGAGCTAGTATGTTTCACTGTGGTATGTGCAGACAGAAAAGTGAGACATGGAAGGAAGGCAAAACGTATTTTTGTTGTGGGTAATGCTTATGAAAGTGACCTGTATGAGACAGAATAATGGCCTCTTAAAAATGTCCACATCCGGGCAGGGTGCGGTGGCTCACGCCCCAGCACTTTGGGAAGATGACATGGGCAAATCATGAGGTCAGGAATTCGAGACCAACCTTGCCAACATGGTGAAACCCTGTTTCTACTAAAAATGCAAAAATTAGCTGGGTGTGGTGGCGGGCACCTGTAATCCCAGTTACTTGGGAGGCGGAGGCAGGGGAATCATTTGAACCTGGGAGGTGGAGGTTACAGTGAGCTGAGATCACCCCACTACACTCCAGCCAGGGCAACATGAGTGAAACTCTGTTTCAAAAAAACAAATCCACACCCTAAGACTTGGAACACATGCATTTATTTTCTTGGAAAAAGCACTGTTCAACGGTGATGCAGTTGATTATCTTCAGATGGAAAGCTTATTCTCAATTATCTGGGTAGCTGCATCCATGTCCCTACAAAGGACACGAACTCATCCTTTTTTTTTTTTATTTTTATACTTTAAGTTCTAGGGTACATGTGCACAACGTGCAGATTTGTTACATATGTATACATGTGCCATACTGGTGTGCTGCACCCATTAACTCGTCATGTACATTAGATATATCTCCTAATGCTATCCCTACCCCCTACTCCCTCCCCACAATAGGATCCGGTGTGTGATGATCCCCTTCCTGTGTACAAGTGATCTCATTGTTCAATTCCCACCTCTGAGTAAGAACATGCGGTATTTGGTTTTCTAATCTTACGATAGTTTGCTGAGAATGATGGTGTCCAACTGCATCCATGTCCCTACAAAGGACACGAACTCATGCTGTTTTATGGCTGCATAGTATTCCATGGTGTATATGTGCCACATTTTTTTTTTAATTTATTTATTATTATTATACTTTAAGTTGTAGGGTACATGTGCATAACGTGCAGGTTTGTTACATATGTATACTTGTGCCATGTTGCTGTGCTGCACCCATCAACTCGTCATTTACATCAGGTATAACTCCCAATGCAATCCCTCCCCCCTCCCCCCTCCCCATGATAGGCCCCGGTGTGTGATGTTCCCCTTCCTGAGTCCGAGTGATCTCATTGTTCAGTTCCCACCTATGAGTGAGAACATGCGGTGTTTGGTTTTCTGTTCTTGTGATAGTTTGCTAAGAATGATGGATTCCAGCTGCATCCAAGTCCCTACAAAGGACTCAAACTCATCCTTTTTTATGGCTGCATAGTATTCCATGGTGTATATGTGCCACATTTTCTTAATCCAATCTGTCACTGATGGACATTTGGGTTGATTCCAAGTCTTTGCTATTGTGAATAGTGCTGCAATAAACATACGTGTGCATGTGTCTTTATAGCAGCATAATTTATAATCCTTTGGGTATATACCCAGTAATGGGATGGCTGGGTCATATGGTACTTCTAGTTCTAGATCCTTGAGGAATCGCCATACTGTTTTCCATAATGGTTGAACTAGTTTACAATCCCACCAACACTGTAAAAGTGTTCCTATTTCTCCACATCCTCTCCAGCACCTGTTGTTTCCTGACTTTTTAATGATTGCCATTCTAACTGGTGTGAGATGGTATCTCATGGTGGTTTTGATTTGCATTTCTCTGATGGCCAGTGATGACGAGCATTTTTTCATGTGTCTGTTGGCTGTATGAATGTCTTCTTTTGAGAAATGTCTGTTCATGTCCTTTGCCCACTTTTTGATGGGGTTGTTTGTTTTTTTTTCTTGTAAATTTGTTTGAGTTCTTTGTAGGTTCTGGATATTAGCCCTTTGTCAGATGAGTAGATTGCAAAAATTTTCTCCCATTCTGTAGGTTGCCTGTTCACTCTGATGGTAGTTTCTTTTGCTGTGCAGAAGCTCTTTAGTTTAATGAGATCCCATTTGTCAATTTTGGCTTTTGCTGCCGTTGCTTTTGGTGTTTTAGACATGAAATCTTTGCCCATGCCTATGTCCTGAATGGTACTACCTAGGTTTTCCTCTAGGATTTTTATGGTATTAGGTCTAACATTTAAGTCTCTAATCCATCTTGAATTAATTTTCGTATAAGGAGTAAGGAAAGGATCCAATTTCAGCTTTCTACTTATGGCTAGCCAATTTTCCCAGCACCATTTATTAAATAGGGAATCCTTTCCCCATTTCTTGTTTCTCTCAGGTTTGTCAAAGATCAAATGGCTGTAGATGTGTGGTATTATTTCTGAGGACTCTGTTCTGTTCCATTGGTCTATATCTCTGTTTTGGTACCAGTACCATGCTGTTTTGGTTACTGTAGCCTTGTAGTATAGTTTGAAGTCAGGTAGCGTGATGCCTCCAGCTTTGTTCTTTTGACTTAGGATTGTCTTGGAGATGCGGGCTCTTTTTTGGTTCCATATGAACTTTAAAGCAGTTTTTTCCAATTCTGTGAAGAAACTCATTGGTAGCTTGATGGGGATGGCATTGAATCTATAAATTACCTTGGGCAGTATGGCCATTTTCACAATATTGATTCTTCCTATCCATGAGCATGGTATGTTCTTCCATTTGTTTGTGTCCTCTTTGATTTCACTGAGCAGTGGTTTGTAGTTCTCCTTGAAGAGGTCCTTTACATCCCTTGTAAGTTGGATTCCTAGGTATTTGATTCTCTTTGAAGCAATTGTGAATGGAAGTTCATTCCTGATTTGGCTCTCTGTTTGTCTGTTACTGGTGTATAAGAATGCTTGTGATTTTTGCACATTAATTTTGTATCCTGAGACTTTGCTGAAGTTGCTTATCAGCTTAAGGAGATTTTGGGCTGAGACAATGGGGTTTTCTAAATATACAATCATGTCATCTGCAAACAGGGGCAATTTGACTTCTTCTTTTCCTAACTGAATACCCTTGATTTCTTTCTCTTGCCTGATTGCCCTAGCCAGAACTTCCAACACTATGTTGAATAGGAGTGGTGAGAGAGGGCATCCCTGTCTTGTGCCAGTTTTCAAAGGGAATTTTTCCAGTTTTTGCCCATTCAGTATGATATTGGCTGTGGGTTTGTCATAAATAGCTCTTATTATTTTGAGGTACGTTCCATCAATACCGAATTTATTGAGCGTTTTTAGCATGAAGGGCTGTTGAATTTTGTCAAAAGCCTTTTCTGCATCAATTGAGATAATCATGTGGTTCTTGTCTTTGGTTCTGTTTATATGCTGGATTATGTTTATTGATTTGCGAATGTTGAACCAGCCTTGCATCCCAGGGATGAAGCCCACTTGATCATGGTGGATAAGCTTTTTGATGTGTTGCTGAATCCGGTTTGCCAGTATTTTATTGAGGATTTTTGCATCGATGTTCATCAGGGATATTGGTCTAAAATTCTCTTTTTTTGTTGTGTCTCTGCCAGGCTTTGGTATCAGGATGATGTTGGCCTCATAAAATGAGTTAGGGAGGATTCCCTCTTTTTCTATTGATTGGAATAGTTTCAGAAGGAATGGTACCAACTCCTCTTTGTACCTCTGGTAGAATTCAGCTGTGAATCCATCTGGTCCTGGACTTTTTTTGGTTGGTAGGCTATTAATTGTTGCCTCAATTTCAGAGCCTGCTATTGGTCTATTCAGGGATTCAACTTCTTCCTGGTTTAGTCTTGGAAGAGTGTAAGTGTCCAGGAAATTATCCATTTCTTCTAGATTTTCCAGTTTATTTGCGTAGAGGTGTTTATAGTATTCTCTGATGGTAGTTTGTATTTCTGTGGGGTCGGTGGTGATATCCCCTTGATCATTTTTAATTGCGTCGATTTGATTCTTCTCTCTTTTCTTCTTTATTAGTCTGGCTAGTGGTCTGTCAATTTTGTTGATCTTTTCAAAAAACCAACTCCTGGATTCATTGATTTTTTGGAGGGTTTTTTGTGTTTCTATCTCCTTCAGTTCTGCTCTGATCTTAGTTATTTCTTGCCTTCTGCTAGCTTTCGAATGTGTTTGCTCTTGCTTCTCTAGTTCTTTTAATTGCGATGTTAGAGTGTCAACTTTACATCTTTCCTGCTTTCTCTTGTGGGCATTTAGAGCTATAAATTTCCCTCTACACACTGCTTTAAATGTGTCCCAGAGATTCTGGTATGTTGTATCTTTGTTCTCATTGGTTTCAAAGAACATCTTTATTTCTGCCTTCATTTCGTTATGTACCCAGTAGTCATTCAGGAGCAGGTTGTTCAGTTTCCATGTAGTTGAGCGGTTTTGATTGAGTTTCTTAGTCCTGAGTTCTAGTTTGATTGCACTGTGGTCTGAGAGACAGTTTGTTATAATTTCTGTTCTTGTACATTTGCTGAGGAGTGCTTTACTTCCAATTACGTGGTCAATTTTGGAGTAAGTATGATGTGGTGCTGAGAAGAATGTATATTCTGTTGATTTGGGGTGGAGAGTTCTATAGATGTCTATTAGGTCTGCTTGCTGCAGAGATGAGTTCAATTCCTGGATATCCTTGTTAACTTTCTGTCTCGTTGATCTGTCTAATGTTGACAGTGGAGTGTTGAAGTCTCCCATTATTATTGTATGGGAGTCTAAGTCTCTTTGTAAGTCTCTAAGGACTTGCTTTATGAATCTGGGTGCTCCTGTATTGGGTGCATATATATTTAGGATAGTTAGCTCTTCCTGTTGAATTGATCCCTTTACCATTATGTAATGGCCTTCTTTGTCTCTTTTGATCTTTGATGGTTTAAAGTCTGTTTTATCAGAGACTAGTATTGCAACCCCTGCTTTTTTGTGTTCTCCATTTGCTTGGTAAATCTTCCTCCATCCCTTTATTTTGAGCCTATGTATGTCTCTGCGTGTGAGATGGGTCTCCTGAATACAGCAGACTGATGGGTCTTGACTCTTTATCCAGTTTGCCAGTCTGTGTCTTTTAATTGGAGCATTTAGTCCATTTACATTTAAGGTTAATATTGTTATGTGTGAACTTGATCCTGCCATTATGATATTAACTGGTTATTTTGCTCATTAGTTGATGCAGTTTCTTCCTAGCCTCAATGGTCTTTACATTTTGGCATGTTTTTGCAATGGCTGGTACCGGTTGTTCCTTTCCATGTTTAGTGCTTCCTTCAGGATCTCTTGTAAGGCAGGCCTAGTGGTGACAAAATCTCTAAGCATTTGCTTATCTGTAAAGGATTTTATTTCTCCTTCACTTATGAAACTTAGTTTGGCTGGATATGAAATTCTGGGTTGAAAATTCTTTTCTTTAAGAATGTTGAATATTGGCCCCCACTCTCTTCTGGCTTGTAGAGTTTCTGCTGAGAGATCTGCTGTTAGTCTGATGGGCTTCCCTTTGTGGGTAACCTGACCTTTCTCTCTGGCTGCCCTTAAGATTTTTTCCTTCATTTCAACTTTGGTGAATCTGGCAATTATGTGTCTTGGAGTTGCTCTTCTCGAGGAGTATCTTTGTGGCGTTCTCTGTATTTCCTGGATTTGAATGTTGGCCTGCCCTACTAGGTTGGGGAAGTTCTCCTGGATGATATCCTGAAGAGTGTTTTCCAACTTGGTTCCATTTTCCCCCTCACTTTCAGGCACCCCAATCAGACGTAGATTTGGTCTTTTTACATAATCCCATACTTCTTGCAGGCTTTGTTCATTTCTTTTTCTTCTTTTTTCTTTTGGTTTCTCTTCTCGCTTCATTTCATTCATTTGATCCTCAATCGCTGATACTCTTTCTTCCAGTTGATCGAGTCGGTTACTGAAGCTTGTGCATTTGTCACGTATTTCTCGTGTCATGGTTTTCATCTCTTTCATTTCGTTTAGGACCTTCTCTGCATTAATTACTCTAGCCATCAATTCTTCCACTTTTTTTTCAAGATTTTTAGTTTCTTTGCGCTGGGTACGTAATTCCTCCTTTAGCTCTGAGAAATTTGATGGACTGAAGCCTTCTTCTCTCATCTCGTCAAAGTCATTCTCCGTCCAGCTTTGATCCGTTGCTGGCGATGAGCTGCGCTCCTTTGCCGGGGGAGATGCGCTCTTATTTTTTGAATTTCCAGCTTTTCTGCCCTGCTTTTTCCCCATCTTTGTGGTTTTATCTGCCTCTGGTCTTTGATGATGGTGATGTACTGATGGGGTTTTGGTGTAGGTGTCCTTCCTGTTTGATAGTTTTCCTTCTAACAGTCAGGACCCTCAGCTGTAGGTCTGTTGGAGATTGCTTGAGGTCCACTCCAGACCCTGTTTGCCTGGGTATCAGCAGCAGAGGCTGCAGAAGATAGAATATTTCTGAACAGCGAGTGTACCTGTCTGATTCTTGCTTTGGAAGCTTCCTCTCAGGGGTGTACTCCTCCCTGTGAGGTGTGGGGTGTCAGACTGCCCCTAGTGGGGGATGTCTCCCAGTTAGGCTACTCAGGGGTCAGGGACCCGCTTGAGCAGGGAGTCTGTCCCTTCTCAGATCTCAACCTCCGTGTTGGGAGATCCACTGCTCTCTTCAAAGCTGTCAGACAGAGTCGTTTGCGACTGTGCAGAGGTGTCTGTGTGTCTTAGTTTACTGTGCCCTGTCCCCAGAGGTGGAGTCTACAGAGACAGGCAGGTTTCCTTGAGCTGCTGTGAGCTCCACCCAGTTCGAGCTTCCCAGCAGCTTTGTTTACCTACTTAAGCCTCAGCAATGGCGGGCGCCCCTCCCCCAGCCTCGCTGCTGCCTTGCCGGTAGATCACAGACTGCTGCGCTAGCAACGAGGGAGGCTCCGTGGGTGTGGGACCCGCCCGGCCAGGTGTGGGATATGATCTCCTGGTGTGCCTGTTTCCTAAAGCGCAGTATTGGGGTGGGAGTTACCCGATTTTCCAGGTGTTGTGTGTCTCAGTTCCCCTGGCTAGGAAAAGGGACTCCCTTCCCCCTTGCGCTTCCCAGGTGAGGCAATGCCTCGCCCTGCTTCAGCTCTCGCTGGTCGGGCTGCAGCAGCTGACCAGCTCCGATCGTCCAGCACTCCCCAGTGAGATGAACCCAGTACCTCAGTTGAAAATGCAGAAATCACCGGTCTTCTGTGTCGCTGGCGCTGGGAGTTGGAGACTGGAGCTGCTCCTATTCGGCCATCTTGCTCCGCCCCACCCACATTTTCTTATCCAGTCTGTCATTGATAGACATTTGGGTTGGTTCCAAGTCTTTGCTATTGTGAATAGTGCCACAATAGATATATGTGTGCATGTGTCTTTATAGCAGCAAGATTTATAATCCTTTGGGATTATAAATACGTGTGTCTCTGCATGTGAGCTAGGTCTTCTGAATACAGCACACTCATGGGTCTTAACTCTTTATCCAATTTGCCAGTCTGTGTCTTTTTATTGGACCATTTAGCTCATCTGCATTTAAGATTAATATTGTTATGTGTGACCTCGATCCTTTCATTGTGATATTAGCTGGTTATTTTGCTCATTAGTTGATGCAGTTTCCTCCTAGCATCAATGGTCTTTACATTTTGGCATGTTTTTGCAGTGACTGGTACTGGTTGTTCCTTTCCATGTTTAGTGCTTCCTTCAGTAGCTCTTGTAGGGCAGGCCTGTTGGTGACAAAATCTCTCAGCATTTGCTTGTCTGTAAAGGATTTTATTTCTCCTTCACTTATGAAGCTTAGTTTGTCTGGATAAGAAATTCTGGGATGAAAATTCTTTTCTTTAAGAATGTCGAATATTGGCCCCCACTCTCTTCTGGCTTGTAGAGTTTCTGCCCAGAGATCCGCTGTTAGTCTGATGGCTTCCTTTTGTGGGTAACCCGAACTTTCTCTCTGGCTGCCCTTAACATTTTTTCCTTCATTTCAACTTTGGTGAATCTGACAATTATGTGTCTTGGAGTTGCTCTTCTCGAGGAGTATCTTTGTGGCATTCTCTGAGTTTCCTGAATTTGAATGTTGATCTGCCTTCCTAGGTTGGGGAAGTTCTCCTGGATAATATCCTGCAGAGTGTTTTCCAACTTGTTTCATTCTACTAGTCACTTTCAGGTAGAGGAATCTGATGTAGCTTTGGTCTTTTCACATAGTCCCAAATTTTCTGGAGGCTTTCTTCATTTCTTTTTACTCTTTTTTCTCAAAACTTCTCTTCTCACTTCATTTCATTCATTTGACCTTCAATAACTGATACCCTTTCTACCAGTTGATCGAGTTGGTTACTGAAGCTTGTGCATTTGTCACGTAGTTCTCGTTTCATGGTTTTCATTTGTATCAGGTTGTTTAAGGACTTCTCTACATTGGTTATTCTAGTTAGCTGTTCGTCAAATCTTTTATCAAGGTTTCTAGTTTCTTTGCGCTGGGTTTGTACTTCCTCCCTTAGCTCAGAGAAGTTTGATTGTCTGAAGCCTTCTTCTCTCAACTCGTCAAAGTCATTCTCTGTCCAGCTTTGTTCCATTGCTGGCAAGGAGCTGCATTCCTTTGGACGGGGAGAGGCGCTCTGAGTTTTAGAATTTTCAGCATTTCTGCACTGCTTTTTCCCCATCTTTGTGGTTTCATCTAATGTTGGTCTTTGATGATGGTGACGTACAGATGGGGTTTTGGTGTGGATGTCCTTTCTGTTTTTGTTAGTTTCCCTTCTAACAGTCAGGATCCTTAGCTACAGGTCTGTTGGAATGTGCGTGAGGTCCACTCCAGACCCTTTTTCCCTGGGTATCAGCAGCGGAAGCTGCAGAAGAGTGAATATTGCTGAACAGCCAATGTTACTGTCTGATCATTCCTCTGGAAGCTTCATCTCAGAGGTATACCCGGCCATATGAGATGTGGGGTGTCAGTCTGCACCTAGTGGAGATGTCTCCCAATTAGGCTACTCAGGAGTGAGGGACCCACTTGAGCAGGCAGTCTGTCCATTCTCAGATCCCAAACTCCATGCTGGGAGAACCACTACTCTCTTCAAAGCTGTCAGACAGGGACATTTACATCTGCAGAGGTTTCTGCTGCCTTTTGTTTGGCTATGCCCTGTCCCCAGAGAAGGAGTCTACAGAGGCAGACAGGCCTCCTTGAGCTGCGGTGGGCTCACCCAGTTCAAGCTTCCAGGCCACTTTGTTTACCTACTTAAACCTCAGCAATGGCAGGTGCCCCTCCCCGAGCCTTGCTGCCACCTTGCAGTTAGATCTCAGACTGCTGTGCTAGCAATGAGGGAGCCTCAGTAGGCATGGGACAAGCCAAACCAGGTGTGGGATATGATACCCTGATGTGCCGTTTGCTAAGACCCTTGGTAAAGCACAGTACTAGGGTGGGAGTGACCTGATTTTCCAAGTGTTGTGTGTCACAATTTCCCTTGGCTAGGAAAGGGAATTCCCTTCCCCCTTGTACTTCCCAAGTGAGGCAATGCCTCACCCTGCTTCCACTCTCATTTGTTGGGCTGCACCCACTGTCCTGCACCCACTGTCCAAGATGCCCCAGTGAGATGAACCTCGTACTTCTGCTGGAAATGCAGAAATCACCCGTCTTCTGTGTTGCTCACACTGGGATCTGGAGGCTGGTGCTGTTCCTATTTGGCCATGTTGGCGCCACCCTCCCCCCTTTTCTTTTTTTTAAATGAGTCTCGCCTTGTGGCACAGGCTGCATTGCAGTGGCACGATCTCAGCTCACTGCAGCCTCTGTCTTCTGGGTTCAAGTGATTCTCCCACCTCAGCATCCAAGGAAGCTGGGATTCTATTGCAGGATCTGGCCAGCAGCCCACAATGCAACAGGCCTCTTTCTTTGTTCCCAGGTGGATTGCCAGGTCAAGAAATAAAACACACACACTTGATAGTGAAAACTGGGTCCAGGGGGGTCATTGCCTTCTGGTCCTGTGATGCCACCAACAGCCTGGATATACCAGCATTTATTATTAAGTTTAGTGAGGGTGGGGGTAGGTTAGTGAGGGATTCATGATCGTTTGATTATGAGGTGAGATGGTCACATGGGATGAAGTAATTCTTTAACATAACATCAGTATGCAGAAGTACAGTATACAGACATAAGAATTTACAACATAGTGTGGGCGTCAGCAATTTCTAATACAGTTGTGAAACAGAAACACAGTCTATATCCTATGATTAGCAAGATATTAATCAGCAGATTAGGCAAGATGCAAACCAACTACAATAGAATAAATCAAAGAAGAAGCCAGAAGAGTCTAGTCATTTTAACCAGGCAGCACATTTCTTGATTTTTACAACTGAGTCTCTATAATGCCCGATGTATTTATCCATGTGCAACAAGAAGTGTCAGAAACTGCACAGGCTCCCACTTGTTAGCTGGTAGACAGCAATTCTTTTTTCTAGCATTACATGTCTATGTTAAATTAAAACAGAGAGTGAGAAGAATAGGCAAGTATAGAAGTAGAAGCCTAAAAAAAACTCCATACATTTGAGGAAAAAGTTGAGTCAAAGATGCAGCTAAGGGCAGTTTTTGGGTGGACTAAAGGATCTCTTGTTATGTAAAAATGTGTGGGCCAGGTGTGATGGCTCACACCTGTAATCCCAGCACCTTGGGAAGCCAAGGCGTGTGGATCACCTGAGGTCTGGAGATCGAGACCAGCCTGACCAACATGTAGAAACCCCGTCTCTACTAAAAATACACAATTAGCCTGGTGTCATGGCGCATGCCTATAATCCCAGCTAGTAGGGAGGCTGAAGCAGGAGAATCACTTGAACCCAGGGGGCGGAAGTTGTGGTGAGCCAAGATTGTGCCATTGCACTCCAGTGTGGGCAACAAGAGAGGAACTCCATCTTTAAAAAAAAGTGTGTTTGACATGATATATCTGACACTGTTAACTTACTCTCAGAAGCTACTTCTTGTGAAATCCTAAGTACAGCATTATTTTGGAAAGCAAAGGAGACAGGCATAAGCAAGGACAAATTAAGAGAGGTAAGAGTCTCATCATGATTGATAGTCTTGTTCTGACATCTTGAGAAAAGCTGTCCACAGTGTAAAGTCATCACCTTGCTGTCGTGGTTTGCAGTTTAAGTGTCTCTAAGTTATGGTGTTGAACATTTGGTGAGCTCTGAAGGGCCCACACCTCAGACATGAGGGTTTTCCCATGAAAATTACATTGAGTTGTCCACCTCTAGCTTATATGGCTTCAGGAACAGAGCTGTTCCCATTCTTAATGATTTCATTGGAGAAAAATGAATTGGAAGAACTAAAAGAATTCAGGGTCCAGTCCAGTCTACCAATGGATTATAAATACTCAAAGATAATGAACAGTGGTACAATATGGTAACAGGTGTACTACAGTTTTTCTTTTCAAAATAATGTCTCTATATACGGGTCTCTATTTTTACCAAGGATAATCCTAGTAGGATGAATTTGTTTGCAAAATAGGTTGAGTCTCACCAAATTTGCCTAGACTTTTTACCTAAGGGCAGCAAGAGTAGCAAGGGACCATAGAGGCTCTTTTTAAACTTTGCTTTGCTAGAAGTTTTATAAGACTCTCAGATTAAACTTTCAAAAACATCTTGAGACTAGGAAGCCAAACCAAGGCCAACTTCAGACTTTGCCTGCATTCCCTATGGGTTTATTCTGTGTATATTCTCAAATAGAACATCCCAGTCAAAGCCTTAGTAATATAACCAATGTTTTCAAATGTGTCCTGTTATAAAGAGAGTAGATTCTTACTGAACTTGTGCAAATAACTTTATTACCGTAAGCATATGAATATTCATGCATAGGTTCCCAATTCTGGGGCACTCAGATTCAGAGCAAAAGTAAATATTTCCATTTTTGTTTACAAAAGTATGCTTTACCAAATAGCTGTAAAGTATAAATAGCTTAAAAGAGAAAGTTCACAAATCTGTAGATTAAAACATTCAAAGAATCAGCACATTCTCAAATAAAAAATTATGAAAACATTATCGTTTTGATTATTTAGTCCAATGAAACTGAAGTTTTTTTTCTTCTTTGTCATGAATTTCATGAACATATCAGATTGTTCATTAAATTTTGAAAGTTCTCAGAGAGTCCAGTGGTATGATCTTGAAGTTATCAGAACCTTGTATTCAAGAGTCGTTGTCAGAGTCTTTTCCATATATCTCCTCAAAGAAAAAGCAGTTTTGGACTGTAGCTGATTATAAATACTTCAAGGAAGAATCAAAGCAACTGTCTGGGAATGACAAAGATTTAAAATGACTATGGTTAAAAATCTAATGAGATTTTTATTAGGTTTGTTATGGTAAAGACACAACTCACATAGAAACCTAGTTACTTCTGTGGCATATGACACTATGACTGATAACATATTCGATTTCCAGAAATTTCATATGGTTTTTAGAATACTAATTTTTTTTAATTTTTTCATTTTTATTTTTATTTTTTTGAGATGGAGTCTTGCCCTGTCGCCCAGGCTGGAGTGCAGTGGCACGATGTCTGCTCACTGCAAGCTCCGACTCCCAGGTTCGCACCATTTCCTGCCTCAGCCACCGGAGTAGCTGGGACTACAAGCGCCTGCAACTACGCCCAGCTAATTTTGTTTTTGTATATTTCGTAGAGCTGGCGTTTCACCATGTTAGCCAGAATAGTCTCGATCTCCTGACCTCATAATCTGTCGTCTCGGCCTCCCAAAGTGCTGGGATTACAGGTGTGAGCCACGGCGCCCAGCCTAGAATATTCATATTATTAACATTCCCATAAATACTATTTAGAGAAGGTTTAGCATCACTTATCACTCATTTGAACATGCTCTATATATATTATAACATATCAAATAAGGTGGCTTTTCCATTCAGCTTCTGTTTCCCAACTGGATCACTGAGTTCTTCGTGTAGCCCGTTAATAGTTAGGGCCGAAAAGTATACTCTTATGTACGTTGAAAAAGTCCCTTAGGTAATTCCTTTCTAAGTATTTTTAATTACTTTTTAAGTAATTCCTTTAGAAGTAATTCCAAGAGTTCTCCATCCTCTTTACATGTTTGTAGTGTCAGGGAAGACTTAAAAATTACCAGTGCTGCCGGGCGCGGTGGCTCAAGCCTGTAATCCCAGCACTTTGGGAGGCCGAGACGGGCGGATCACAAGGTCAGGAGATCGAGCCCATCCTGGCTAACACGGTGAAACCCCGTCTCTACTAAAAAATACAAAAACTAGCTGGGCGAGGTGGCGGATGCCTGTAGTCCCAGCTACTCGGGAGGCTGAGGCAGGAGAATGGCGTGAACCCGGGAGGCGGAGCTTGCAGTGAGCTGAGATCTGGCCACTGCACTCCAGTCTGGGCGACACAGGGAGACTCTGTCTCAACAAAAAAAAAAAAAAAAAATTACCAGTGCCTGGGTCCCTTGCCAGACCTTTAAACTGGAACTAATATGTGGGGCTTGAGCATCCACTTTTAAAAATGTTTTCCAGTGATTCCAATGTGTAGCTTTATTTCCCATCAGATTTCTCTGGTTTCTTGTGGCATTCACTTTTTTTCTATTTTGATATCATGATCATTTTCAGGTCTCATTTCCTGTCTTAGGCTTTATGTCTCCTGGGGTACGGACCTTGCTTTCTTCATTTCTGTATCTTTTTGGAACATGTGAATTGGTCATCAGGAAAAGGTCTCAATCACACATAGGTTTTGTTCTGAGTCTCAGGTTCACAGGCTAATCCTAAAGTCTTTGTTCTGCACGAGGTCAGAGATTACTGGTGATGAAGGGTGTGGTTAAGTCTGTAGTGCAGATGCTGGAGGGGAGTTCACCCTGTTTTTAGACATAGCATTGGAACTAAGAATGTTATATCTATGTGGGTGAAGGGGCAGAGATGTGTAGGAAGACAATTCTAATTAGGATGGAGGAATTATACTAGCAAGTAGAGGTAAAGGAAGTGAGAAGGATTAGTAAATAGAAAAAAATGTGAACTTACCAAATAGGCTAGAGTAGATGCCTGGAGACTCCTGATTAAGTGAATTAACTAGATTTTAGGAAGGTAATGAGGCAGTCGTATGCAAGGAAGGTTTCAAAGTCTGGAGGCAAAAAGTCAAGCAACACTTTGAGAAGTGGTTGAGCTTTATGGGAATGGAGAGAATTACACTATTGAGAGATGTGAAAAATAATGAAGAGGGTTTCACAATGTGAAATTGTGTTTCTCATTGGAACGAGCAGAGGCTGGAGATAACTATGTCTAAAAGACAGTGGGGTACAGGGAGCATAAAGGCCAGGGAGAAAGGGAACTGCAGGAATTAGTGCTGAGAAGCAGGAGTTTGGTGGAGGAAGGAGGATATCCAGTCCCAGATACAGGCAAATAAGTCTTCTCCCTCTCCCAAGCATGGCAGTCAGCCCTTCAGGAAATGGGACAAGAGAAAAGGCCATCATACCTGTCAGTCTTCCCGAAATACAGAAATGACATCACAGCTGCTCTATTAGATTAAGGCCAGGATGGACGTCCTAATACTGAATGAGCTGTCATGGAAAGAAAAGAAAAGGAAAGAAGGAATGGAGGTGATGTTATTTTACAGGGGGGAGCCTCAGGAACAAGGATGTAACATGAGGTATTCTATAATTGTTTCTTCAAGGAATACATTATTTCTGTTGGAAAGTTGATGGAAGATGATTATATTCTTGCAGGTTTTTTCCTCTCTCACCATGTTTCCAGGTTGGTGTCAGTCCTCTGTGAATTCTCTACTGCACTCAGATATTTCAGAAAACTTTCAGATATGAGAAAGGCTGATTGCTATTTTCTATGTCATTAGAACTTTAGACCTTTCTACCTTTTCATGGTTGCATCTTTTTCTCAGTGTCTCTGTTGTGGCAGCCATGAATCAGACCCTGCCAGGTCTCCATGGCAGGGACCTGATTGACAGAAGACCCAGGTCAGTGCATTTCAAATTCACCACCTCCTTTGCACAGAAAGCTTCCTTCCCACAGGCTCCTAGCAAGGGCGTGAAAGCAAGCCTAGTTCTCTGAGGCTCTCCTTAACTTTAATGGGTGACTGGTTGGAGGACTCCCCATCAGCCTTGCAAAAATTCTCTTCGAACTGCATTGATACTTAAAGCTTCTTTCTCTTTCTTTTACACAGGAGTCAGCTTTGCATAGTGGTCTGTGGGTTCTCCCATACTGCCTTCATGCCTGCCCCACATTCCCTCACAGGTGTTTTCCATGATAAGTTATCTCATATGTCCAATCCCAACCTGGATGCATCTCAGTTGGTAAAAAGTAACATACCACTCTTGATTCTTTGCACTTAGCTTTTTTTCTTTCTCTCCCACAAGTAGTCAGTAACCATGTCCTAGTGTTTTATGTGGTACCTCTTTTTCTATATATATATGGAAATAGGTACTGTTGAGGGACACGTCCTATGTGTCAGGTCCTGTGCTAAATACTTTACCTGTACCTCATTTAATTCACACAGTAATCCTGTCAGGTAGGCATTATTTCCATTTTGCCAATGAAAAGACACAAGCTTAGAGTAGTGTAAAATCTCTCCTGGTGTCATATGGCTAGTAATAGGTGGATCTGAGATTTGATTCTAGGACTATTTGACCTCAAGGCTAATGACGATGGTAGTAATATAGCAGCTGACATTGGTTCGTCTGTGTGTGGCATCTTGTTTCATTAACTGCATGAAACCTTTAAAAGAATGGTATGAAGCAAGCTCTCTCCTACTTCAGGATATGAAAGAAGAACAAACTAAACCCAAGCACAGTGATTGAAGGACACAATACGGATTAGAGTGGATAAAAATAAAATGGAGAATGGAAAAAGAATAGAGGAAATTAAAGAAACCAAAGTTGATTCTTCAAAGTAAAATCAACAAACTTGACGACCATTAACTAGACTGACTAAGAAAAAAAGAGAGAAGATTAAAATTACGAAAATCAGAAATGAAAATGGAGTCCGAGCATGGTGGGTCATCTTTTAATCCTAGCATTTTGGAAGGTCATAATGGGAGGATTTCTTGAGGCCAGGTGTTTGGACCAGTATAGGTAACCTGGGGAGACCCTCCCTCTACAAAAAAACTTAAAAACCAATTAGTTGGGCATGGTGGCATGCATCTGTAGTCCTAGTATCTTGGGAGGCTGAAGAAGGAGAATAGCTTGAGCCCAGGAGGTTGAGGCTGCAGTAAGCCATAATCACACCACAGTATTTCAGCCCGGGCTGGCCTACAAAGTGAGAGCCTGTCTCTCACTCTTAAAAAAAAAAAAAAAAAAAAAAGTAAAGTAAAGAAAAAGAAAATGAAGTGATTACTACCAATTCTAATAAAATAATGATTATGAAAGTACTGTAAATAATTGTATGCCAATAAATTGGATAACCTAGATGAAATAGATAAATTCCTAGAAAAACACAAAACTATGAATAGAACTATAATCAGTAATAAGATTGAATCAGTAAAAGCATTTGATGAAATTTAGTATTTTTTTTGTAATAAAAGCATTCTAACTAAGAATGGAAGGAAACCACCTCAACATAAAGGTAATATGTGAAAAACCCAATGCTAACATCATACTCTGTGGAGAAAGACTGAAAGGTTTCCCTGTATGAGCAGGAACAAGACAAGGATGCTGCTTTTGACAATTCTATTCAATGTAGTATTGAAAGGTTTAGTCAGAAAAATTAGGTAAGATTTTCAAAAAGACATTCAAATTGGAAGAAAGGAGTAAAATTATTTCTGTTTGAAGATAACTTGAACTTATATGTAGAAAATCCTAAAGATGGAACAAACCTATTAGAATTAATAAATGAATTCAGTAATGTTGCACAATACAAAATCAACATTCAAACATCAGTCGTATTTCAATACACTAACAATGAACAATGTGAAGAGAAATTAAGAAAAACAATTTAATTTGTATTAATATCAAAAAGAATAAAATATTTAGGAATAAGTTTAATCAAAGAGGTGAAATGATTATACCTGAAATCCATAAAATATTGCTTAATGATGACATCAATAAAATGAAAGACATTTTGTTTTCATGAATTAGAAGACTCACTATTGTTAGGAGGACAGTGCTACCCAAAGTGAGCTGCAGATTCAATACAATTCCTTCAGAATCTCAGTGACATTTTTACAGTAAAAGAAAAATCCGTCCTAAAATTTATATTAAATCTCATGACTCTAAATAGACAAACAACTTTGAAGAGGAACAATGAGGTTGGAGGACTCACACTTCCTGATGTCAGCATTTACTACAAAGCCCCAGTAACCAATACAGTGTGGTACTGGCATAGAGGAGGACATAGAAATTAATGAGATAGAACAGAGAGCCCAGAAAGAAATTCTTACACATATGGCCAAATGATTTTCATCGAGTGTGCCAAGATCGTTCAATGGGGAAAGGACAGTGTTCTCACCAAATGATATTGGGAAAGCTGGATATCCAAGGGCAACAATGAGTGGAACCTTTACCTAACACCATATACAAAAATTAACACACAATAGATCAAAGATCTAAATGTAAGAGCAAAGTCTATACAACTCTTAGAAGAAAACATAGGAGAAAAGCTTCATGATATTGGATGTCACAATGATTTCTTGGTTGTAACAACAAAGCATAGGCAACAAATAAAATGGATAAATTGGACTTCATAAAAATCAAAATCTTCTATATATTGAAGAACATTATCAAGAAAGTAAAAAGGCAACCCATGAAATGAGAAAAATAATTGCAAATTATGAGTATGAAAAGAAATTAATTTCCAGAATACATGAAAAACTACAAGTGAACAACAGCAAACATCCAGAAACCCAATTAAAAAATAAATATAAAGGATTAAAATAGAGTTTTCTCCAAGGAAGATATGCAAATATCCAATAAGCCCATGCAAAGTTCCTCAGCGTCATGAATACGTAGAGATATGCAAATCAAAACCACAATGTGACACCACCTCACACACTTTAGGATGGCTTTGATAAACAACAATGACAGCAACACAAAACAACAAGTGTTTTCAAATAGATGGAAAAATTGGAGCTCTAGTGCATTGCTGATGGGAATGGAAAATGTTATAGCCACTGTAAAAAGTGGTGTGGCTGTTTCTCAAAAAATTAAACAATAAATTACCATTCGACCCAGCAATTCCACTTCTGGACATACTGCCTACAGAATGGAAGGAAATTTGAACAAATATTTGCACATTGATGTTCAGAGAAGCATTACTCACAATAGCCAAAAAAATGGAAACAACAGAAAAGTCCATTGAAAGATAAGTGGGTAGGCAAATGAGGTATATCTATACATCAAAATGTTATTCAAGCTTAACAAGGAATAAAATTCCAATACATCGTGCAAAGTGGATGAACCTTGAAGACATTATGCTCACTGATATAAGCCACACACAAAAGGATAATTATTCTATAATTCCATTTATAAAAGATAGAATAGCCAGTTACATAGAGACAGAAAGTAGAATGGTATGTGCTAAGGCATAGGGGGAGAAGAAGTGAGAGTTACTGTTTATAGGGTACAGAGGTTTAATATGGTAAAAGGAAACAGTTCTGGAAATGGATAGTGTGATGGTTACACAACACTAAATTGCACATTTAGAAATAGTCAGTGATAAGTCTTAATATTAGATACATATAAAGTGTCCTGATAGTCTTACACTCTATAAATACACACTTTTTTCATGGCCCCTTTCCTGCCATGCAGAGCCCCAGAGGTGAATCTCCCTATTTCTCCAAGTGTGCATCACTCACTGTCCTCTGTGCTGTGTCCCACATGCAGTGCCCACAGCCTCATACAGCCGGTGACTTCAGAGCCAGGACACAACTCAAGAGTCTGCCCCGAGGTTCCCTCTCTCCTTATCTCCCTGCAGCCTAGGCTTCACTTCAACTGGCAGCTCGATTTAGCGGAATTCAGAACAGGCCACCAGGGCTCTTTCTCCATACATGCTGGTCTCATCCCAGATGGAGTCAGGCAGGGCCAGTCACCAGAGAAGCCCGGAGCAGAGAAGGGAGCAGTCTGAGCTGCTCCTCCCTCATCCAAGGGGCTTCCTCCTCTCACTTGGGGGAAAAATGTGAGCTTGTTTCAAAACCTCAGATGTTCCCTGTAGCTCATGGAGTAGGTAAAAGAAAACAAAGACGTGGTGGACAGGGATGTGTTGCTGACAGCAAGAAGCAACTTGACCTTGAGGACTCTCCTTCTTGTCCCTCTGTGAAGCCTCTTCCACCACATAGGGCTCAGGGCTGACAAAGCCCCCTCCCTACCTTTCCCAGGCTGGACACAAGGTCAATCATGAGAAAACAGAAAAACAAGGAGAAGACGGTCTGTAGAGACAAATTGGGAGGGTTCAGGAGGAGAATTTAGGATTTGTTTCTGCCCATGGGGCACAGGCTGGGAATAAAAATGTTTTCCTGACTCTTCTCTGAAAGCCAGATAGACTCCACCTAAAACCCTGTTGACAATGATGCAGGGATCCACTTACCAAAGACTTTGATCCTCTTGAATGTGGAACGTACCCTGCCAGTGGCTGAGTTACGAGCAGAGCAACCATAGAGCCCGCTATGCTCTGTAGTAATTCGGGGGATAGAGAGCTCTTGTCCTGATTGCAGAAACTTCCCATCAATCGTCCAACAATACTCTGCCGGTGGGTTAGAGTCCGCGAAGCAGGACAAGTAGAGGGCTTTTCCTGAATGGTAATAGGTACTTGGAGGGAAAATCCTGGGGACGTGTGGACCATCTGTAGTAAAGAGAATAAAGCCACAGGTGATGTTGTCTGAGTGAAGGGGATACTCCTGGTCTCTTAAAGGGACACAGTGTCCCTCTGAGTCAAGACACACCCGCAAGGCCCAGCCAAAACCCTTCTGTGTTCACTGAGACGAGGCCTGAGGTATTCACCTGTTTCTCCCATCACAGGCTGTAGATCCCAAGTCTCCCATGACAAGAGCAGCCCCTCCCCTTATATTCTTTGTTAAGTCTGTGCTTACCCAGGTTTCCCCAGGGCAGGGAGTCATGGCCAGCTCGTGTGTCCAGAAATAAAATGTCTGTACTTGAACCTGACAGACTGAGATGCTTGGCCTCTGGTTGTTTGGATTTTAGCTGGTGGCCTGGCCCACAGAGGAACCAAAGATACAAAGGACATCCAGGGTGACTGGGTCACTGCAGATGCTAACAACTGGGTCCCGTATTTCACATTCATAGGGTCCTGTGTCATTTCTTGTGACATTGGCTAGAATGAGGATCCTGTTTTTACCGGGTTGCTTTAGCCTGGGACTGGCCGGGAGGCTCTGACCATTTACCCTCCACAAGTAGGTGTAGCCCTGAGTCTTAGGTTCACAGGTTAAGGCTACAACATTCTTATTCTCCATGGAATTGAGGTTGTTGCTGGTGATGTAGGGCTTGGGCAGCTCCACTGTGTGGATAACAGAGAGAAGTTTGTCCTGTGTGGCACCTTTGATTCCTCCACAGGCATCTTTCAATCAGAGTGGCATCTCCCATCTCTCAGCCCACCCGAGTCCTTGAAAGTCAATAGCTGGTGCGTGTGTCACAAGACAGATGCATGATGATCTAAGGGCTCAAAGACTGTGAGGCCACCTGCTCTGTCTTAGGGAAGCACAGACTTTCTCAAGTGTGAATTCATCAGCAGTGTTGGGTCATGGACAGACACGTCAGTGGGAGTCACAGCCCCTCGTACCCCTCCCAGTCTCTCTTTAATGAACTGACTGGCTGGCTCACCTTGGGTTCCTTACCTGGAATGTGCAACTGCTGAGTCCCTTCCAAATTCCATCCTACTTTGCCCCCCTAGATGTGATTTCTCTATGGCTTCCATTTCCAAGGACATTCTAGAGATGAGTAATAATGGGACTTCCCATTGTCCTGAAACCCTGAAGATACTGAGCAGCCTGGCCTGGGACTGGATGTTTCAGCAGAAATAAGACAGGGGAAACCAGAGTCAAGCCTGGAGGTCAGTTCATTCATCAGGCTGTGAAGGCACAAGGTGGGGCAGTTTTTTGCAGGTGTTTCATGATGACTTACTTGAGCCAGTGATCTCCAAAGATAGAGCAGAGTGCAAGGAATGATCTAGAAAGAGTGAAGGGGACAGACAAGAGCTGGTGACCCTGAAGCAGAACCATGTTCCCTGTTCTGGGTTCTTTAAGTTTCCTCTCCTTCTGCAGAGGGCAGGTAAGGACTATGTGGATCTTTCCAGAAGTACAAGTGGACATTTGAAAATGCAGAACTGACTGGTGGAAAGGGTGGGAATGAACTGCTGGAAATCTGGTCCTCATGGACCATGTGTGTTTGATGGATATGAGACAAATTTGGGGAGAAGTTTTGCAAATATTTTCTTCCATTGGACATTCTACTCTCTGATCCCATGGGTTTGACTACTCTAGGGACCTCACGTAAGTGAATTCTAGAGTGAATCTGAGAATAGACTGCTGGTTGCCAGGAGCTGGGAGTGGGGAGAATCAGAAGTTGTTCATGTGTGTGCAGTTTCAGTTATGCAAGATGGGGAGGTTCTAGAGATCTGCTGTACAGCTCGATGCCTACAGTTCACACAGATTGAGTATTTCTTATGCATAAGACTTAGGACAAAAAGTGTTTTGGATTTCTGACACTTCTTGATTCTGAACTATTTGTCATATACTTACTGGTTTAGCATCCCAAATCTGAAGGATTCAAAATCTAAAATGTTCCAGTGAGCATTTCTTTTCAACATCAGATTACTACACCAAAGTGGGAGGTGATAGGCCAAATACATTCCTGCCCTTTTTTTTTCTCTCACCATGATTCTAGCTTGGTAATTAGTTTTTGGTCAGTTCCATACTGGTCATGCTGCACTCATATTTTTGAAGGCTTTGGGATGTGAGAGAGGCTGATTGCTACTTTCTATGTCATTAAAACTTTCCAACTTTTCATGGTTGCATCTTTTTCTTAGTAACTCTGTTGTGGCCATCATTAATAAGAGCCTGTCAGGTCACATTTAATACAGATTTTTGTAACTCCGCAAAAAATGTTACTGGGATTCTGGTAGGGGTTGCATTGAATCTGCAGCTCACTTTGGGTAGCATTGCCATCCTAACAATATTGATTTTTCCAATCCATGAAAATGAAATGTCTTTCCATATACTGATGTCATCTTTAATTTCTTTCAGTAATGTTTTGGAGTTATCAGGGTATAACCCTTTGACCTCTTTGGTTAAACTTATTCCAAAATATTTTATTCCTTTTGATGTTAATGTGAATTGAAATTCTTTTCTTAATTTCCTTTCAGATTGTTCACTGTTAGTGTATAGTCTAAGGAATGATCTAGAAAGACTCAAGGGGACAGGCAAAAGCTGGTGGTTTTGAAGCAGAAACATATTCCCTGTCCTGGGTTTTTTATTTTCCCTCTCCCTTAGCAGAGGGCAGGTGGCTCTTCCCTGATAGCCAGATAGGCTTCACTGGAAAACATATTGCCAGTGCTCCAGGGATCCACTTAGAAGGGACTACGATCCTTTTGATTATGAGATTTGTCCCACCAGCGGCTGAGTTATGGATGAAACAGACATAGAGCCCTGTATGTTTTAGTGATCTGGGGGATAAAGAACACTTGTGCTGATTGCTGGAACATCCCATCAATCAGCCAAGAATGCTCTGCCAGTGGGTGAGAGTCTGTGAGGCAGGAGAGCTTGGGGACTTCCCCTGTGTGCTAATAGGTGTATGAAGAAGAAATGGTGGGGGCATCCAGGCCATCTGGAGCCAAAAGAATAAAGGCACAGCTGATGTTGTCAGAAGGAAGGGAGAATCCTGGTCTGTGGAAGGCCACAGTGACCCTGTGAGCTAAGTCACAACACTGAAGTCCCAGCCAAATCCCTGCTGTGTTCACTCATCTGGAGCCTGAGACTTTCACCTGTTTTTCCCATCGTAAGCTGTGAACCCTGAGTCTCCCATGACAGGAGCAGCCTCTTTTCTCCCATTGGTTATCAAGCCAAAGCCTACTCTTAGTAGTCATGACCAGCTTTGATGTCCAGGAGTAAAGGTCTCTGTACTTGCACCTGAGAGGGACTGGGAGGCCTGGCCTCTGGCCATGTATATTTGGGATAGCAGCCTGGCTCACAGAGGAACAGAAGATACTCACAGAGGAGATTCAGGGTGACTGGATCACTGCGGCTGGAACTCACTGTGTTCTTCATTTCACATTCATAGGGTCCTGCAGTATCCTTTGTGACATTAAATAGAATGAGGGTCCTGTTGTTTTCCGACAGCTGCAACTTGCCACTGATAGGGAGGCTCTGACCATTTATCCACCACAAGTAGCTTACGTTCTGAGTGTCAGGATCACAGGATAAGATCACAGTCTCCATGGCCTCCCTGGGGTTTAAGTTGCTGCTGGAGATGGAGGGCTTGGGAATATCCACTGTGCAGATAACAGAGAGAAGATTGCCCTGTGTGGCACCTTTGATTCCACCAAAGATATTTTTCAATCAGAGATGGCATTTCCCACCTCTCAGCCCACCCAAGTCCCTAAAAGCCCATAGCAGGAGTGTGTGTTACAAGAGAGATGCATGGCAATCTGAGGGCTCAGAGATTGTGAGGCTGCCTGTTTTACGTGGGAGAAGCACAGACTTTCTCAAGTGTGAATTGAGCAGCAGCATTGGCTCATGGAAAGACACGGGACCAGCAGTCACAGCCCCTGGTGCCTCTCTGAGTCCTTCACTCTCCAACTGCCTGCCTGGTCCACCCTGTGGTCCTCACCTGGAACATGTAGTGCTGGAATGGTCTTAGTTTCAGTCTTACTTTGTCCCCCAAGGTATGTTTTCTCTGTAGCTTCCCTTTCAAGGACATCCTAGAGATGGATGATGGAACTTCCCATTGTCCTTAAACCCTTTGGGTACTGGGAAGCCTGGCCGTGGACTGGGTACTTCAGCAGAAATAACACAGGGGAGACCAGAGTCAAGCCTGGAGGTCTGTTCAGTCATCAGGCAGTGGAGCCACAAGGTGGGGTGGTTTTCCCAGAGGTCTCATAGTGACTGACTTGAGCCAGTGACCTCTAAAGATAGAGCAGAGTCCAAGGAATGACCTACAAAGAGTGATGAGGACAGGCAAGAGCTGATAGCTTTGGACCAAGACCATGTTCCCTGTTCTGTGTCCATGATGTTCCCTCCCCCTGTAGAAGGCAGGTGAGGACCATGTGGATCTTTCTAGAAATACATGTGGATGTTTGCAAATGCGGAACTGACTGGTGGAAAGGGCGAGCATGAACTGATGGTGGAAGTCTGGCCCCCATGGACCGTATGTGTTTGGTGGCTATTAGAACAATATTTGGGAAGAAGTCTTGCAGATGCTTTCTCTCATTAGACATTCTACTTTCTGATTCTATGAGTTTGACTACTCCATGTACCTCATCTCAGTGGATTCCAGAGTGAATCAGAGAGTAGAATAGTAATTTCCAGGAGCTGTGGTCAGGGAATAGGGCATTGTTCCATGGTTGTGTGGTTTCAGTTAGGCAGGTTGAGGATGTTCTAGAGATCTCCTGTACAGCTTCGTGCCTATAGTTCATGCAGATAAAGTGTTCCTTATGCAGAAAGTTTAAAACCAAATGTTTTGGAGTTCTAACCTTTTTTTTTTTTTTTTTTTTTTGGAATATTTGCAGTACATGTACTGGGTCAGCATCCCACATCTGAAAAATTTAAAATCCAAAATGCTCCAGTGAGCACTTCTTTTTAGCATCACATCAGCAGTTAGAAGTGTTGGATTTTGAAGCATTTCAGATTTTGAATTTCCGGATTTGGGATGCTCAATTTGTAGTACTGTAATTTTCCCAAAAAAGTTATCTGGAGTTTAGACCTCATGTTATGTTCTGACTCTAGTAACAACAACAAAAAAAAAAAATTTTGCAGGAAACATTAAAATGTTGTCATAAGTGGAAATTTTTACTGATGGTCCAAACATCTAAGATCAATTGCTGGTAGTAGTATTTCTCTTGATACCCAATTAAGGTTTAGGTGTGGGGTGAATTCCAGCAGGATCACATTATGCTCAAAGAAAAATACCAACCGTGATTTGAAATTAGCAAGTCCTTAAGTAGAGAGAGTCCCGTTAAAAGGACAGAACTGATCAGTGTGTCAATTACATAAAGGAGGAATGATGCCGAATTAAAAGAAGTGATGTGTGTTATGGTAGTAAATATAGAAGGAACTTCCTGTTTCTAATTTCTGTGCAGAGTTAGGAAAAATGGGGAGGAGCCCAGAACAGGTATGTGAAATGCTTTCTTCATTTTCTCTTAACCTCAGAAAATACAACTCGAGTTTCAGTTTGTGTGAATTAAGAAGGGTCTAAGTGAGACGCCAATGGCTCATGTGTCGCCCACAAGAAGAACCCCACCTTATGAAAATGGCATCATCATGAGGAAACAGTTGTATGTGGAACAGGCAGTAAAACCACCAGATAGCACCCACCTGGCCACCTGCAACAGGTCCCCGAAACCACCAGTATTCCCATTATGTGTATGTTACAGCCTTGGTAGTAATCCCACAACTAGAAAGTTTAAAAATTGCTATTGTCAATACAAAGTTGAATATGAAGTAGAATATGTTGTTCCACGTTTCTCCCCCATTCTTTTTGAACTTTCCTGTTTCACTTTTGGAAGTTTCTATTGACACATCCTCAAGCTAGGGATTCTTTCCTCAGCTGTGTGGAGTCTACCAGAAAGCATCAAAAGCATTCTTCATTTCTCTAACAGCTCTTTTTTTTTTTTTTTTTTTTTTTTTTTTTTTTTTTTTCTGAGATGGAGTCTCGCTCTGCTGTCCAGGTTGGAGTGCACTGGCATGATCTTGGCTCACTGCAAGCTCCACCTCCCTGGTTCAGGCCATTCTGCCTCAGCCTCCCAAGGAGCTGGGAATACAGGCGCCCGACACCATGCCTGGCTAATTTATTTGTATGTTTAGTAGAGACGGGGTTTCACCGTGTTAGCTAGGGTGGTCTCGATCTCCTGACTTTGTGATTCGCCTGCCTCAGACTCCCAGAGTGCTGGGATTACAGACGTGAGCCACTGTGCCTGGCCATCTCTGAGGGATTTTAATGAGTTGTTGACTTTTGAGATTGTTCAGCTTTTTACTTACTGTTAGAACAGAGTGACAAATTTCAAGCTAATTATATTCCTGTTAGGAAACCAGAAGTCTCTAGGTAGTGACTGGGAATGTGAACTCCACAGTAGGTTGAGGATGGAGTCACGAGTGAAATGGGTGAAATGAGCCCATGGGCTTTGGAGACTGCAGACCTGTCCAGCCTCTGACACCCTGGTGAGTCAGTGCAAAGATTACAACAGTGACAGCAAACTAGCATGGCTGACTCCATCTGGCATCTAGTCTCAGGCTGGCTGTCCTCACTCATTCCTGAACATAGGCCAGGCTAACCATGGGAGGAATTTAGTTTATGGCTTAACTTTGAAGCAAGAATAATACCAGTTCCTCCATAACACTAATTCCCTTATTTTGCCCAGGGATTGCCTTTGTAAAACTGGTGAAGACCATGAGAGTAAGATTATAGGAGGGAACTGAATTCTGCTAAAATGGAGGCACAGTTTCTATAATCCCTTACTGCTCAAATGTCATTTGGCCAGAGTTTACAAAATTTGTAACTAATTGCTCCTATAGATAACATCACTATTGTAGAACCTGAGATTGGTCTTTTGATATGTTTCTCATTCTTTGCATTCTGGTAACCCACTGACCTCATCCATACCCATGACTAATGGCTCAGCCAGTCACGTGGTCCCCACCTAGAGTCAGATTCAAGCACAAACAGATCATTTCCCGCCGCCCGCATGATTCCATCCCCAAACAATCAGCAGTACCCATTTTTTAGTTCTGTGCCCCTGAAA
Organism: Macaca thibetana thibetana; assembly: GCF_024542745.1. Taxonomy (NCBI): domain Eukaryota; kingdom Metazoa; phylum Chordata; class Mammalia; order Primates; family Cercopithecidae; genus Macaca; species Macaca thibetana. Next base: position 47,908,242 of record NC_065596.1, on the reverse strand, counting down.
CTATCCTTGAAAATCTCTAACCCCTGATCCACTATGGAGGCTGATTTGAGTAATAATAAACCTCCATCCTCCTGTTTGGCAGAGTTGGACTCATTAAAATCTTTCTTTACTGCAAATCACCATCGGGATAAATTGTGTTTTTTTGTGCAGGAGGCCAGAAGAACTTGTCTGGGAATTATAAGAGTGGATGGAGGAGCTGCCTATCTCTGTCCCATGGTCTTGTCCACAGATCAGCCTCACAAAGGAAAGAGCCCTGGGTGGGGATACAGTGGAAGCTCATTCTCTTAGTGACCTGGGGACATTGGCTTGAGATGAAGCCTGGCAGGAGTGACAACTCCAGTTGATTTCTGTGCCTTTCCCATTTCCTGGGAGGTGGGCCAGGTCACAGTGTTAGCAGGAAGGGAACAGAACAGTCAGCCTAGTTAGAGGGAGTGTCTGGGGAAGGCCTAGGAGTGGAGGAAGAAGCTGTGCAGGGCAGGGCTTGCCAGGTAGAATGAAGCGGGAGGAAGATGAGGGACACAGAGAAGCAGAGAGAGGCAGAGGCAGCCTGGCAGTGAACAGTGGGGCCTACAGTGACTTCAGAGACCCCAAGGACCAGGTACCCCCAGTTCCACAATCCAGGACCAGGGAACCCTGAAAACCCTCCAGTGGCCAAAGAGCTTCAGAGTTATACATGAGGTGGGGTGGCTTTAGGGGCAAGAGGTAGTGGGGAGATGAAACATGGGTGTCAGCCTCTGAAGGAAAAGGGACAGGTGTGGCTAGAACTTCCTAGGATTCTGCATCTGAGATCCAGTCTCTAAAGAGGTTATGAGTCATTCATTTCTTCATTCAATTCCTTCGTTTGTTATGTGAGAGCTCCTCAGTGTGTGTCTCTCACTGGGCCTGTGCTGGTGCGGGGTGTGAGTGGGGAAAGAAAACAAGGTCCTGTCCTTTATCCTGTTATGCCAGTGACATGGACACTTTGGGAAACAGAGGATTTCAGGTTCGGTGATAGGGGTTAAGATCTGAGGGGGAGGCCTGGACATTTTTTGCACTGACTCGGACAGTTGAGGCAGGTGATTTAGTTTGGAGAACAGACTAATCAGCTGACCATTTGCTCTCACTCCTCTGAGGTTTGGATGCCGAAGATGAGAGGATTTGAGCCAATAAATGACTATGCGGTTCTTGGAATCCAATAAGCCCTCACTTCTGGTGGAGGAGAGGATGGGCCTGTAGCTATAGACAGACCTCATGTGACCCTGATCTGCCTTTTGTGTTTGTGTGACTCTGGTTCAATGACTGTATCTTCTTGTGCCTCAGTTTTCTCTCAGTCAAATAAGCTAAATGGCAAATGAACTGTGGCTTTTCATGCTATCTGTGAATAAATTGTAAATTCTTCATAGTCACCTGACCTAATGCTTGGCACAGTGGAGGTGTTCACACAAACAGCATTTATTATCATTCACTTCCATGAGAGAGCCCCTTTAGGTCAGATCCCTGTGGACAAGCTGCTGCCAGGTACATTTTCTCTCTTCTGTTTCTGCTTCTGGGGACATTAGAGTTTCTATGGAGTGTCCTAAGCCTCATAAAGCAGTTGGCTGATGGCCTACAAAGCTTGTCTTTCTGTCCTCTCCGCTCTGAGTCTCAGGTGAAGAAAGCTCTGTCCTTGCCCAGATGAGGCTCTGAGGGCTGAGCCCTGGCTGGTGAGCAGCTCCAGGAGACACAGTCCTCAGACCGCTGGTAAATCCTTGTCCCAGTAAGCCCTGCCACAACCCAGGCCTGGCACAGGCTCCTCAGCTTTATCTGGAATAGGGATATAGGGACAGGGGTCTGGGGTTGAGGTTTCTAGGGCTGAGTTTCTCTGAGAATATCTCAGGGGGCCTCTTAGGCAAAGCCCTGCTCAGTTCTCCAGGGTCTTTCTCAGGGTCAAGTTTATGAAGAGGGCATGAGGTGCTTGGCTGAGGCTGATCTCCTCCTGCTGAGAAACCCTCCCCCCATCAGACTGTCCTTCCTGTGCAGCAAGTGTCTGCAGGGTCTGGAGGCAGGAAAGGAATTCTGATTGTTGATGTTTGTCTCCTCTGTGTGTGTCCTGCACTAAATGCCAAAACCTCAACATAGGACATAATGCAGAGAGGGACACAGGAACAGTCTAGGCCTGACCATCCTGTGTGTGCAAAGAAGAAGTGACCCCGCCCCCCAACACCCAGGGATCATGTGGAATCACTCACCGTATAAGGTGAAATGTCCAGTTACCCCTTTAATCTTATCACCTCGCTTTATGATTTGAATGTTGTAGGATCCTGTGTCCTTCCGGGAGACATTCTGGATCAGCAGGGATGCATTGGAATATACTCTTTCTCGTCCACTGTATGCAGGCCCAACTGTAATTTTTCTACTGTCTATTTTATATGCTATAATGAATTGATGGAAGGTCGTTATTTGCCCTTTGAACCAGACGTAGCCAGTAAGATTCTGGGGCAAATTCTGGACAAGTAGAAGAACATCTTTCCCCTCGGAAACTTTGGCTGGCTGGGCTTCAATCGTGACTTGAGCAGTGGTGGGCGGGTTCCAGAAGATTAAAAGTAATACTAGGAGGTGGAGAGAGCATCAGTCAATATTGAGACCTATGTATTGGGGTGAAAAGATGGGGCCCTGGGTCCTGAGAAGATCTCTTCAATCATCGGCCTTGAAGACACACACACACACGCCCCTTTTGTGTGTGTGTGTGATTGTGTGTTTGTGTCCTACTGTCCTACTTCGTCAAGGTCAGTGGCACGAACCTCATTCCTTCAACGCTTCTGACCTCAGCATTTTTCTGTTTGGAATCCTCTTCCCCAGAGGTCTGCATGGCTTCCTCCACACTGCCCTCAGGTCCTGCTCACATCAGGGCGTCCTTAGACTTCTTTCCTGACACCTCCTTCAGAGACCCTGGGTCTTCCCTTTCTGACCTTTCCCTGCTCTGCTCCCTCCAGAGCTCTTGTCAACACCTGACCTCACATTCTAGATCTCTTTGCATGTCTGTCTTCCTGCCCATGAGAGCCTGAGTTCCGTGAGGACAGGGACTTTTGTGATCTTGGTTGCACCCCAGTGCCTCAGAGAGGCTGTAGACTCCTGTACATGTGAGGGTTCCCAGGGCCCTCCATGCCCAGGGTGTTTTGTTTGGTTTTCTTCTTTCTTTCCCCAGTTGTTGAGGTTTTTTGCTGTGGACAATGTTTCATGCCCTGCTTATATGTTCATTTGAAGTGTCATCTGATAATAGTAATTATTATCATTTTTCAAAATGTGGTGACCAGTGATGATCAACCAGCAAAACAGAACACTTGAGATTTTCCTACCTCTTACCAATTCCTGTTCAATGTGATTTTCCTGTTTTGACCCCTGTCTCTCTCTGGTATATTTTCCCCTATTCAGGCTCCAACAGAGCCTTGTTTCCTTTTTTTTTTTTTTTTTTTTTTTTTTGAGACAGAGTCTCGTACTGTCACCCAGGCTGGCGTGCAGTGGCGCGATCTCGGCTCACTGCAATCTCTGCCTCCCAGGTTCATGCAATTCTCCTGCCTCAAATTCCTGAGTAGCTAGGATTACAGGAGCACACCACCACACCTGCTAATTTTTTGTATTTTTAGTAGAGACTGGGCTTCACTGTGTTGAGCATGCTGCCCTTGAACTCCTGACCTCATGATCCACCCACCTCAGCCTCCCAAAGTGCTGGCTTATTTTATTTTTTAAAACCCCATCCTCTCCAGGAGACCCCATCCAATCATTCTGCTTCCTCCTCCTGTCCTCTCCCAGGAAGTTCTCTCCTCACCTGTGAGCAGGAGATCATTCCAGGTGATGTGTAGTGTGCAGGGAGGGGCTGAGAGGGGCCCCATGGCTTGTGCCGCCTGCGTGTTCTCCTCTGTAGAGATGAGCCTGGGATCCAGAAACTTTCTGAGCACGGCTGTCAGCTGTGCTGTCCTTCCTCCCTCTGTGCTGAGTCTCTTCCCGCGGCAGGAGCACTTCTCAGGCTTATAGGTGGGGTCTGTGCCCAGGACACCTCTCTATCCCCTCCCTTCTCAGTCATGCCTCCTTGTCCCTCCTTCTCTTTTTCCTTTTGTCTGTGTGTCAGGTCCCTGGGAATTGTGGAGGCCTCTGCCTTTTTCAGCAGTGATTCTGTCACCAAACCTCGGCACACACTATGTCCAGAAACACAAACGCACACACAAAAGAGACACTCACAGACACACACGGTCACACACATACCCTGTAGGTTGGGCAAGCACAGTCCTGGGTCTCAGCCTCCTGCTGTCCCCATGGCTCTGGGTCGGGTGCACATTCACGCCCTTTGCCCTCTTCAATCCCATCTGACTCTCCCCTTCAGTGCAGGAGGCTGGAGCTCTACCAGGTCCGTGTCACAGTGACACCCCATTGTGCTGTGGGTGAGCTGTGTGTCGTCTGGTGAGAGGGACCCTTCCTTTCTCTAATTGTGTCTAGCTTGGCTGCAGATTCCAAGGATGGACATTCAGGACCTGGGTGTCCCAGAGGAAAGTGTCCTTCCTGGAGCTGTGCAGGGTGAGTCTCTCATGCCTCTTGGGAGGAGAGGCCTGTGCTGGTTGCTCAGACGGGGCTGTGAGTCCCACGGTCAAAGGGACAGTTCTCAGTCACTCTATTGCTCCCTGGGGTCTGGTGGCTGAGCTGGGGCTCAGGGTTTCTCATTTCTTCCTGACCATCTTTGGTGTCATCTCTTCTCTGCCCATCTGACCCCATGGTGGTGCAGGAGGAAGTGGGGAGTTACCCAGGAACCCCGTGGAACATGGTTCCTTGAGACACACGAAGGAGAGCCTGGGACAGAGCAGGGGTTCAGAGCTGGAGAGATTCATCCCGACTTACTCCGTGGTCGTGATGGGCTCAGCCCTCCATGTGCTGACATACCCAGGGGTCTGTCCTGAAGGTTTTCACCCGGCCAAGATGCTCTCTGTAGAGGAGGAACAGGCAGTCACCAGATAGCCTGTGTGGAGGGACGTTGCTCAAACCTGAGAAGGCGGGTGGGGGTGAGTTGTGTTCTGGGAGCAAAGAGCAATAATACCCCCTTCTGCTGGCAGAGACACAGGAGAGGTCTGTCTTCCCAAGGGACAGCCGGGGGCAGGTGGCCACATACTATGTGGTGCCTGTGTGTGATCATCACACGGGCTCTGAACCCCACGGGGTGCAGCGGGCAGACAGGTCACAGGGTGCCTGACTGATTCCCGGGGAGGCTGTGGGCCCTCAGGCAGCCGCTGTTCTGTGTCAGCGCTAGGCTTGGCCTAGGATGCCCCACAGAACAGGACAGATGAAGCAGAGGCGGGCATTTAGGGAGCAGTGACAGAAAGAGTTGATGAGGATGGAGGGAGGTCACAGGGGAAAGTGCGCAGTGTGGTGTCGTGTGCACCAGCACTGCCCTGTGAGATGTCTTTTTAACTGAGCCGACGGAAGGAGCAGGTGTGGGGCAGGAGCTGCCTGCAGAGGGAGTGGTGTTAGGTTGGCGGCCGCCAGGTCAGGGAGGAGCTGACACAGTCCGTGTGGGGAGCATGGAAGACGTTGAAGACTTGGGCCGAGGTGACCCTGGTGACGGTGGACCCTGCTTGGCTACAGGTTCTGCTGAGGGAGGTCGGCATCCCCTGGGAAGGCTCCAGGCTGGAGGGACTCTGCCGCCCTCTGGTGGACTGGAAGGGAGGCGTGGGTGGTCTAAGTCCCAGGCCAAGCTGCGTGTTTTATTCCACAAGGATCTGCACATTTCAAACGAGGTCACACATATGTTATGTTACAGCTCCATCACCTTCCAGTCCTGTGAGTCCCATCTCTGTGGCTCCACGTTCACTGTTCTCCCTCTTTCACGATCGGATGTCCCGAACGCAGATTTTTGTCACCTTCAGTGAGTTTGTGTTTGTGTGCAGTAGGCGGCACTGTGTATACCCTGGGGACAGTGATGTCTGGGGCTGAGCACTGCACATGGGCTTGGGAGCAGAAGACGGAGCAGCAGGGTGGGAGGATCAATGCCAGGGGAGTAGGGACAAGTCATTTTCATTTTCTCACTCCCAGGAACCAGAATCCAGGATTCTGACTCCAGGGCGCAGTACCACACCCTACTGGTGTCCCTGGATGTCATGAATGCTCATAGTGTCATGTTGCCTTGGCATTCATTTTTTAAGCTGTAAATTTATTTGCCTCACATCAGAGGCAGGCCTTGCTCACCATGGCAGTTTTCAATACTGTATCTGGTTCAAGTGACTGCAGTTGGTGGCCAGCGATAAAATCTAAGAGGCATCTCTCCTGCTTGGTGTGCTGGGCTCCTCTCTCTCCATCTGATTTCTTTAAACTGATATTCTGACATTTGCCCTTACATTTAAAGTGACCACTTCTCAATCACAGCGTGATCTCCTGGTCCCAGTGTTTGCTACTTGCTTTAAACACATCCATTAAAGCTCCCTGCTGGAAACCTGTCAGATAACACCTGGACTTACTAAACACATTGGCTTACCGTTCTCTTCTCTCCTCCCTGCCTGGGCTCGTTGACCTCTGTATCTGTGGTCTCCAGGTGTGCTGAGTGCTCCCCAGTGTCTCTAAGTAGTAAAAACACTTACACTTTCACATTGTGGTTGTGTCATTATAGCCTCACGTGCCATCCAGGGCCTGACATCGAGGCTGCCCTGTGGGACCTGTGCTCATTGAACCCCTGCTGGAGCTCTTGTTTTGGGACCTGCAGTTCTTCTGGGGACAGGAGCTTAAGCTAACTTGATTGAAAAAGTGATACGTTTCATTGAAAACACTGGGTCAGATGATGTATTCATGGGCTTCAGCTGCCATAACAAACACCTTAGCCTGGGTCAATTAAATAATAGAAATCGATTTTTCACAGTTCTGTGAATAATGTGCTTTTTTAACCACTTTAAAATGTGCAATCAAATGCAATTAACCACAAACACAGTGTTAAGTTACCATCACCACTATTTTTCCTAGAAAATTTTTATCATTTTAAACTGAAACTTTGTATCTTTGAAACTATAATAACTTCCTGTATTTTCCACCCTAGACATTGATCATCTCTGCTCTGTCTCTCTGAATTTGCCTATTCTTGATGTTTCATATAAATGGAGATATATATATATATGTTATTTAGTTTCTGACATATTTCACTTAGCATAATGTTTCCAAAGCCCATGCATCTTCCAGCGGATGTCAGAGCTTCATTCCTCTTTATGGCAGATTAACATTCTCTTATATGTGTGACCACATTTGTTTATTCATGTGCTGATGAACACTTGGATTGTTTTCATATTTTATCTTTTGTGAGTAATGCTACAATCAACATTCCCAGGCGAATACCTGTTTCAGTCCTTGGATTCAATTCTTTGGGTATATACCTAGGACTGGATGCTGTTTCATATGAGAATTCTATGATTAGCTTCTTGAGGAACAGCACAACTATTTCTCCTAGTGGCTGCACAGTTTTATAATCTCACCAGCAATGTATGAGGATTCCAAATTCTACATAAGGCTTTCAATTGTTATTTAACATTTAAAAAGAATGATAGCCATATTTGTAGGTTTAGTGTGGGATTCCATTGTGGCTTTAACTTTGTATTTTCCTAATGACTAATGATGTTGAGTTTCTTTTCATGTCCCTCTTGATGATTTGCTTATCTTCTTTGAAGAAATGTCTATTTGCGTCCTTTGCCCATTTATATAAATTGGGAGGTTTTTCTCTTTGTTATTGAGTTGTAGCAGTTCTTTATATATTCTGGGCATGAAACCATTGTCTATGTGATTTGCAACTATTATGTGTCATTCTGTGTTTGGTCTTTTTATTTTCTTGATAATATCCTTTGATGCACAAAAGGCTTGCATCTTTAGCTCAATTTATCTATTTTTCCTTTTTCTTTCTCATGCATTTGGGTCATACCTGAGAATCCATTGCACATTTGAGGTCATTAACTTTTACCCCTATGTCTTTTTCTAAGATGTTTTTGTGGTGAGAGATCTTATAATTAACTCACTCATCCATTTTTAGATAATTTTTTGATATGGTTGGAAGTATAGTTCTCTAAGTTTATTGTTTTGCATGTGGTTATCTAGTTGTTTGTGCACCATTATTTGAGAGGATGAGTGTTCCTCCATTAAATTATCTTGACACCCTTATTCAAGAGAAATGAACTATAAGGGTGAGGGTTTATTTCTGGACTCTCAATTCTATTCCTTTGGTCCCTATTTGTATTCTCATGCCAGCAGTTTCTGTTTTTAGTACTTGTAATGTTTTGTGAGATTTCAAATAAGAAAGTTCAAGTTCTGCAGTTTATTTTGGCAAAATTGTTTTGGCTCTTTCGGGGTACTTTTTTTAACAGCAAGGAGGCCAATGATTTGCAATTGAAAAGCTTTTTCTGTCGTATTTCGGAGGGGAATTTTGCAGTCTAGGGATCTTTTCAGGAACTTTATCACAAGTAGGTAAATTATCACCACTTCCTTTGCTGAGGTACTGGGTTAAAATGTGTGTTGCCTCCCGTTGAGGAATTGAGAGACCCTGGAAACACTTGCCTATGTGGTGAGAGACAGTGAGCTCCTTAATGAGGGGCACAGAAGACATTGCTTTGGGACATAATGTTGTCAGGGGAGCTGTGTGCCTCTCTACTTCTTTATTTTCTTGTGCAGTTTAGATCTCTGCTGGACACACTAGACTTTGAAATCTTTGTTGATTCTCTTGGTTCTGGTTTGGCTGACCTGTCAGCTGGAGCTGGAGGACATGCCTGGAAGGGGAGTGAACCCCATGGGAAACAACAGGGCTCAGCAGAGTGAAAGCAGCTGGGACCCAGAGAAGCTAGGGAGGTCTGACTCTTAAAAGCCAAAGACCAGCAGGTGGGTGTCCTCAGGGGCAAATGGACTACATTGGTACCCATTCAAGCGGACTGGAGAAAGGTAAGAGGCTTTGGATATTCCATTTTCTCTCTCAGCTCTTCAGCAGGAGATTTAGGCCCTGGGCTGGTACTGTCCTGCAGCAGGGGCAGGGTGGACAGAAATGGTTGCATATCAGGCCTAAGTCCATGTCATCCTCTCAGGCATTGCCCCTGAAGATGGAGAATTTTGTTCAGAGTCCCAGCCTGGGCATGTGGGAGGAACCACCTTATTAAAATTAATTTAGGAAAACAGTATGCATGCTTTATTCTTCTAGAATAACTATTAATGTCATGTTTTACAATATATCTCTTAAAGGAAAGGTGAGAATCATCTACATAATGTATGTTTTACATGTTCTTTTCTATAATTGCGGCTTTCACATGTTCTTATAGAATCCATTTCCTTCGGGAACACACAGGCAGTATCTCTGTGTTGATTTCTACTGGGAAAACTTTATGCAGGGTGGAGAGAGTCACATTTCCTAATGAGAGATGGAAAGCATCTGATTACCAGAAAAAGTGTCCAAATTCTGCTGGTATGATCATGGTGCTGCAGGTGGAGGTCAGTTTAAGGAGGATTCAGGCAAAGCAATTTTGAAAGTCTTCTTCATTGTTTCTGTTTGTTTGTTTGTTTTTTGTTTTGTTTTTTGTTTTTTACAAAACCATGGGCAGAAGCCACCACCGGGACCCACCACATGTTGGAATGGATGAGGGACAGAAATGGAGCTCAGTAAATTGAGAATGAAATTCAGGAGTGGGGAAGAGGTTTGAGAGGTCAACAGGTGTGAGAGGTGAATGGGTGAATGATGAGAATGTTCAAAACATCTTCTTTCTCCATAATAAGAGAGCATTTAGGCCCCTGAATCAGACAGTGTCCAGGCCAGGGGGAGCAGGATGTTGTCAGCTCTCCTGGGCAAAAGTGAGACTCCAGCAGTGTCCAGTTACCTCATCCAGTTTGGGATTTATTCCTATTTTAAAAATGATCCAACAGTACGCAATTTTGAAAATATACAAAAATCTCTATGCTACCATTCATAGATAGAAAAGATGGCCCTAAGATGGTGAGAGAATCAGAATGGGGTTTGGATTTATGTTGTGTATTTTTTTCTCCCAATATCTACAGGCTTCCCTAGATCAATTTTTTAATGTAACCCAGTGGGTGTCATTCCCTTTCACAATTACAGACATTTCCAGTTCACGGTTAAAACGCTTGGAAAACCCACACCCTTTCTGCTGTGAGGTACAGGCAGCCATGTGGCATCACCTCTAAACATGCCTTCTGGGACATCAAATTGCTGATTAAGTAAAAGTCATTTCAGTAGATATTGAAGACCTCCATTTTACCCCCTCACACTTGTAAATCTTCTACCAAGAGGTGATGGATTTTAGTGGTGATTTGCTTTTATAGATTAGTGTAGATTAATGCTTCTGCCAGGGGGAAATTTTACGTTGGGGAAAGCATTTGGCAAAGTCTGGAGAATTGCTGGTTGTCAGAGCTGGGGGAGGGAGTCCTGCTGGCCTTGAGTGGGTAGACTCCCCAGATAGTGCTGAACATTCTAGAGCTCACAGAGCCCCACCACCATGACCCTTACAAAGTTCAATGCTGAGGAGGAGTGGAGAGCCCTCATGTGCCTTCCCTAGCTTCCCTAGAGCTTTTTACCTTCTCCTTCCTTCAGCCTCTCCCACTTTCTCACCTCAGCTTGCTCCTTGAACCTTAATGCCCTCCACTGGAACTTTCCCATAGTTTAAGACCTGCTGTAATCTCTTGAATACCTTAGCCCCTTTCTGATCCTTAGTAGGGTGTCCTCTAGAGGGGATTCTCACCTTTCCTGGAGCTTCCCAGGATCCAGATGCCCCTGCCCTGTGTGAGCACCAGGGATATGGCCATGTGCCTGTGTCCCTAAAGGTCCTGTCACTCAGGACTTCAGTGTGACACCAGCTGAGATATTACCCTCCCCAACTTTTCTTGGAACATAAAAATATGTACAAACCTTGGAGAGTAAAATTTCTTAATGCATGTCAAAATTTTCAAAATACATATTTTTGCCTCCCAAACTTTACTGGGAAAAATTTATCACACTACCAGTCATGAAAAATGACACCTAATCAGAGTTATTCACTGTATTGTTTGTTTAACAGCAAAATGTTGGGAACAACCTAGACTTTCACCAGCACGATGCTAATTCAACAGATTACCTTGTATCTACACAACAGAATATGAAGCAGCTGCATAAAAAGTATAGAATCTGTTAGCTATTCATATGGAAACACCTCCATGTTCTATTTTAATTATAGCATCCAAACATCACAGAATAAGATGCAGTTTTTGTACTAGATCTCACCTTAGAACATTATTTTTACTGTTGTTTTTTTGTTTTTAAATTAAAGAGCGATTGTCTCACTCTCATACCCAGGCTGAAGTGCAGTGGTGAGATCATAATTGACTGCAATCTCAACCTTGTGAGCTCAAGCGATCCTCCTGCCTCAGCCTCCTGAGTAGCTGGAATCACAGGCACGTGCCCCCATGCCTAGCTAATTTTTTGTGTTTGTTTCTGGAGAGATGGGGTTTCACCCAGGCTGGTGAAATCCCAGGCTTTTCTCAAACTTCTGGGCCCAAGTGATCTGCCCACTTTCACTCCCAAAATACTGGAATTACAAGCAAGTGTCACCACACCTGATTCTGCCTTTTCTTTTTTTAATCGGACTGCAGTCTGCTTACGCATCTCTTTCCCCATCAGGTGATTGCTATTTTTCCTCAATTTCTCTACCATATGTCAATACCAAAATCCACATCTATTTGCTTTTGTTTAGAATTAGATTTTTTTTTTTAAGAGAAGCCTTAGGAATGGTCTCCTAGCTGATTTTCAGGACTCTAATCTTCACTGTCTAAGCCATATGTTTCCATTTCCAGATATTGATTACAGTCACGTGTAGAGCATTTAAACCCTACCAATGCCTGTACCATCCCTCAAGCCTATCTGATTTGGCTAATGTGTGGTGTAGCCCAGAGACTGGTTGTTTAAAAATGCTTTGAAGGAAAAGGGTTATTTTGCAGTGGAGGAACTTTAACCCAATAATCAAAGTTAACTTCTCCAGTAGTCAGAGATGATGACATCTTAGGGCATTCTAATATAATAGATGGAGGAGGTGCAGCATCATCCCTGTGGTATTCTTCTACAAACTGTATAACCTGAGTTTAATCGTGAGAAAATATTAGAAAAGTCCAAAATGAGGGTCTGCTATGAAATAAGTAACCAATACTCTTCAAAATTGTGAAGCTCTTAAAGGTAAATCCTAACTTTCCCAGACTAAAGAAGACTGAGGGAACAGTACAATGAAGAGCAATACGTGATACTAGATTGGATCCTGGTCCAGAAAAAGGACATTAGTCAGAACATAGAGGGGATTTGGATAAGGTCTCTACAGGCTTTCATTTTACAGTGTTAATAATCATTTATTGATTTTGATTATTAGGTGCATATCTATAATGTAAATATTTGGGGAAGTTGAATGAAAAGCATATGAGGACTTTGCCTATTTTTGGAACATTTTAGAAAGTCTGAAATTATTTCAAAATTAAACATGAAAAGGAAAGAAAAGAAATATAGATCTTTTAGATATTTCTATTAAGTGTCCAAAGTTGAAGATCATTTCCCAACTTCTCTTGCCTAGTGCTGGTCACAGTAATCTTCCTGGAAATGCTGTTTGTCATGTTTGTGACCTTTTCAAAGCTTTCCAATGACTTCTCTTATCTGTGGGATGAAGTTCCCATTACGTAGGCTGCCATTCAGTGTCCTCATAGCATGGCCCTAATCTCCCTTTTATTTTGATCTGTGTTGAAAGACCTGACCAACATTTTACTTTCTTATGGTCAAAATTGTTCTAATTTTTTCTTGCTTGTTTGATGCTCTTCCCTGTCTTCTCAACTGTGGGACTTCAGTCAAGGTGGTGGGAAATATTTTTGGAGAAAAATTATAAAGATAGTTATAGGAAACAGTCACAAACCTTGGAACCTGGGGGTTTGCATAGCTTCAAGTAAAAGGTTTGGCTGAAGGTAGCTGAATTATCTTAAAAGCTTAGGGCATAGATACACAAGAATGTAGAGGAGTTTATCTAAATAACTTGTTTACTCCGGCGGTCCTAAAGCCAACATTAGTCTTATGCTGGGGGAACTACTCTTGGGGAGGTCAGCAATGTCAATTACCTTCTAGTGGTGTTTACTCAAGACCTTTGTTATTTAATCTGTACTAAATAAATGCGAATTTCACTGGCAGATCAGGGCTGCTGCTGTTAACTCTTTAACTGGCCCTTCTAGGTATCCGTGAGTTACTTGGCCACCTAGCCTGCTCTTTCACTGGATATGAGTGTCTGAGTGTATTTGTTCATCCATTGCTGGGTCAGGGTCTGCCGGTTGGACCCAGACAGTTGGTGCCCCATGTGAGGACCTGGCATGTTGGTACCCAGGTCTGAGGTATACCTGCAAATAATTTTGACAGAATCTCTGAAAACTAAGGAGAAGACTGTGCGCTTGGTAAGCCAGTAAGTCGATAAGTCAGTAAGTCAGTAGGTCATAGTGCCCACTTGGAATCTCCAATTTCGAGGAAATTGTTCAGGGTAGGCTTTTATCACGGGACAACAGTTATCAGCACAACAGGAGCAGTATCTAAAAGTATTCAAACAGCTACTTCAAGCCACTGGAGCCTCAGTTTTGCAGGCTTAATTAAGGGACCTAATGCAAATTGTATCACTTAACCCATGGTTCCCAAAAGAAGGTAAGCTAGACATAGAGCTTTGGGAACAAGTGGAGAGAAATCTTTTTGTTTTCTTTTGTTTTGTTTTGTTTTGTTTTGAGAGAGACACAAGAAACAGAAAACAGAGAGATGTAGTAGTTCAGTCAGGGTGGTGGAAATGATTTTAGAGGAAAAATTATAAAGATAGTTATAAGAAATAGTCACAAACCTTCTTGGAAGGCCAGGGAGGTTGCATAGCTTCAGTAAAACATTTGGCTGAAGGCAGCTGAATTCTCTTAAAAGGTATAGATACAAAGAATTGTAGAGGAGTTTACTCAGGTGGTCTTAAGAACAACCTTTGATTATCTGCAGGTGTATGATTGTTCTCTACTCGGGAGGTCGGTAATGTCAATTACGCTCTAGTGGTCATATGTCCTTGAGGACTTGATTTGTGACCAAGTCGGAGCACTCACTCTTGGTCTCCACCATCAGGGGGAGGAATCATTTTTGAGTCACATTAGGTGACCAGCCTTAACGTGGCTGAGAACCTGAGGTTTTTTATTTTTTCTTTTGTTTTCCAAATGTGTTAAGCTCCCAGGAGGGCTTGTCATAAGAAATCCCATCCATCTTGGACTTTGGTCATCCCAAGTCTTTTTGCTTGGATAGGGCTGTGGCAACACCAGTCTTTTGCTTTCCTAAGCCTGTTCCTGAGAGTACATATTTTATTCTGTTGGGGTGGGGGAAAAGATCATTGGGGTTGGTTTTTCACCAAAGAGGCTGTTGGATTGAGTCACTTAGAATCAATACACCACTGGAAATTCTAATTGTCCATGGCCAGAAGATGGATTCTTTACATTGGGACTTCTAAGTTAAAAAATATTTTAGAGCTCTCTTGTTCCAAACGGTTGATCAGAGGATTCAATTTCAAAGAAAGATACCTACCTAATAGTGTTATGGCTAGCCTTAAATTTTCTTTTAACTAAATTACAGAGCAAAAATCTGACCTAAAACAAAGTTAATTTTTTTGTAAACTCAAACTGCTTGCCTTAGAACCTATGAGAAAATAAGAATAAAATCCACTTTACCTTATCATCATCGAACAGTTAAAAATTTTATGCTTTTACTGCTGTATCCTGGATTTAATTTCAGATGAAGGAACCAGCCTTATTTGTTTTGATATTTGTGTGATTTTTGAGTTTTTGAGGTGCTCCTTCACCTCTTTGGAGATGCCTCATAGATGCTTCGCTAAGCCGTAATCTTGGTTAAGGTTTATTAGTTTCATTTGGGAACTAATACTTTTGGTTAAAAAAAAAAATGAAAAGCCAGAAATATCAGCTGTTTGTCCTACCTAAAATCTGATAATAAGAAATCTGAGGCCGGGCGCAGTGGCTCATGCCTGTAATCCCAGCACTTGGGGAGGCCGAGGTGGGCAGATCACTAGGTCTGGAGATCGAGACCATCCTGGTTAACACAGTGAAACCCCGTCTCTGTTAAAAATACAAAAAATTAGCCGGACATAGTGGCGCGCACCTGTAGTCCCAGCTACAGGGGAGACTGAGGCAGGAGAATGGTGTGAATCCAGGAGGAAGAGGTTGCGGTGAGTTGAGATTGCGCTGCTACATTCCAGCCTGGGTGAGAGAGCGAGACTCCATCTTAAAAAAAAAAAAAAGAAAATCTGAAAGTGTTGCAGTAGGTAGCTGGTCAGACATGAGCAGGGCAGGAGAGATCCTTCCACCTCCACACACTAGAAATGTCAAGTGTTCGTCACCAGGTGATGGTCAAGTCAAGTGGTTGTTAATTCTAAAGTAATATTGGTTGCAGTTAGGTACAGGGAGATACAGGCTCACAATAGATAGAAAACACCTGAAACAGGTGATCAGCAGCTTCCTGATAAGTAATCAGAAGTTGAGGAAGTGGGCTCAAATATACACATTAAGAGGCAACATAATAGAGTTTCTGGTATATGACCTTCAGGAACTTTTTTTATTTTTTTTATTTTTTTTATTTTTTTTACATTTTCTAAGAATTTTTTAGTAACTATGTTTTTAAATTTTTTATTGTTT
>NC_065596.1:47716584-47892070 GCF_024542745.1 Macaca thibetana thibetana | reverse complement strand
AAGCCAGCTTTACATTTTATTTATAGTTTGTATTACTTTGTTTCCACTTCATTTAGTTCTGCTCTGATCTTGGTTATTTTCTTTCTTCTGCAGGTTTTGGCTTTGGTGTGGTCTTGTTTCTTGAATTTCTAGAAATGTACCCTTAGACTCTCTATTTGTGCTCTTTCAGTCATTTTGATGTAGGCATTTAAAGCTATGAACTTTTAGCACACTCTTGTCAGAATTCCAGAGGTTTTGATAGGATGTGTCACTATTGTTCAGTTCAAAGAGTTTTTAAATTTCCATCTTGATTTCACATTTGACCCAGTCATCATTCAGGAGCAAGTTATTTAATTTCCATGTGTTTGTATGGTTTTGAAGGTTCCTTTTGGATTTCATTTCCAGTTTAATTCTACTGCTGTCTGAGAGAATACTTCATATAATTTCAATTTTCTTAAATCTTTTGAGACTTGTTTTGTGGCCTATCATATGGCCTATCCTGAAGAAAGTTCCATGTGCTCATGAGTAGAATGTATATTCTGGGTTGTTGGGTAGAATATTCTGTAAATATTTCTTAAGTCTCTTGGCTCTAGGGTATAGTTTAAATCCCTTGTTTCTTTCTTGATTTCTGTCTTGATGACCTGTCTAGTGCTGTCAGTGGAGTACTGAAGTCCCTCACTATTATTTTGTTACTCTCTATCTCATTTCCCAGTTCTAGTCATAATAGTTACATAAATTTGGGAGATCCAGTGTTAGGTGCATATGTATTTAGGATTGTGATATTTTTCTGTTGGACCAGTCCTTTTATTGTTATGTAATGTCCCTCTTTGTCTTTTTTAACTGCTATTGCTTTAAAGTAATTTTTTTCTGATATAAGAATAGTTACTCCTGCTCACTTTTGTGGCCATTTGCATGCGGTATCTTTATCTAACCTTTTACCTTAAGTTTATAGGACCCTTTATGGTTAGCAGAGACTCTTGAGGGCAGCAGATACTTGCTTGGTGCATTATTATCAATTCTGCAATTCTGTATCTTTTAAGTGGAGAATTTAGACCACTTGCATTCAATGTTAGTATTGAGATGTGAGGTACTGTTCCATTCATCCTGCTATTTGTTGCCTGGATACCTTGGTTTTATTCATTTATTTATTGTATTTTTGTGTTATAGGTCCTGTGAAATTCATGCTTAAAGAGGTTCTGTGTTGATGTGTTTCCAGGATTTCTTTCCAGATTTGGAGCTCCGTTGAGCAGTTATTGTAGTGCTGGCTCGGTAGTAGCAAATTCTCTCAGTATTTGTTTGTCTGAAAAAGACTGTTATCTTTCCTTTATTTATGAACTTCAGTTTTGCTGGATATAAAATCCTGGCTGACAATTTCTATTAAGGAGGCTGCAGATAGGTATGCATGCTGATTTGAGGTGTTCTTCCGTTATTGAAGATTACTAATATCACATGTGTTGAAAAGCATTTGGGATTATTCACTTAATTGATGAGTACTCATTTCATTTTACATTAATTTGATAACATGTACAAACAATATGTAAACATAGGTACAGACATATACATATATGTGATACCACATAGAACATATGCATGTACACATAAAGATAGAGGGAGACAGAAATACTTTAGATTTTTTTATTTTAAAACTTCATGCATGGAACCCATAAAACTCATTATTTAAAAAAATAAAGTTGCATTTAAATTGTGCTTTTGTAAATAGAAAAAGGTAATATTTATCTGAGGAAGCCCTTGCTGAGTTTTAGAGAAAGTAGGTAGTAAATTTATATCTTAAAGCAGAGAGAGAGAGAGAAGGAATTTGGGTGTGTTGAAAGAAGATTAAAAATAGATGCCAAGGTAACACAATAATGATAGAAATTTGTAACAGAATTTTATAAGGAGATCGATTTTATTGACATACATGGCTTTTATTTTGGTCTGTGTTTTCCAATTGTACTCCAGGAAACATACTACACAGGCTCCCTTCTTAAGTGCTGGGGCCACTGCACATGCAGACAGCCCACTTGAAGGGAAAAATCAGGGGAGAAGAGATGCAGACCCCAGAATTATGCCAACATAGAAAAGCCTAAGTCAAAGGTCAAACCACACACATGAAATCTCATCACCGGTTTGGCCCTGTTTTGAGTGTACTTTACTTTGCTTAATTTCTGCTCTAAGGCTTTTAAATAAACTTTCACTTTTCCTGTAACACTTGCCTCAGTCTCTTCTTCTGCCTTATGACCCTTCGTTGAATTCCTTCTTCTGAAGAAATAAGAATTGAGGCTACTGCTGACTTGTACAGATTTGCTATTATACTCTAGTGCCATTCTACATAATAGAATATGTATATTCTTATATTTATACATATAAAAATATACAAAATATATGTATAAATATATATATAAAACATATATGTATTCATAGAGGCCTTGAATCTACATTCTTGCTGTACTTTATGTAAACAATCCAAGTATAAGACTGAAACTTACTTTGGAAATGCATCGGTCCCATATGATTTCTATTTCATAAAAATGGGAAACAGGAGGGGGAAGATTATTTTTCAGAAGAAAACAACAGAACAACAGTTGTTAAAATTTAGACGTGTTCATTTATTTTTTGAATTTTCTTATTTACCTACAAGTTGGACTGAATCCTAAATTTTTTCCTGGCTACAAGTTTCAAAACTAATGGTTTCAGAATTTTCTTCCATTTTTCTTCTATTTTGGTATATTATAAATTAAAACTCTGCTTTTAATATTTGTATCATTTTTTAAAATTACGCTTTTAAGTTCTGGGATACATGTGCAGAATCTGCAGGTTTGTTACATAGGTATACACGTGCCATGGTGTTTTGCTGTACCCACTAACCCATCAGCTACATTAGGTATTTCTCCTAATGCTATCCCTCCCCTAGCCCCCCACCCCTCAACAGGCCCCACTGTATGATGTTCCCCTCCCTGTGTCCATGTGTTCTCGTTGTTCAACTCCCACTTGCTGAGAATGATGCTTTCCAGCTGCATCCATGTCCCTGTAAAGGACATGAACTCATCCTTTATTATGGCTACATCGAATTCCATGATGCATATGGACCACATTTTCTTTATTCAGTCTCTCATTGATAGGCATTTGGGTTGGTTTCAAGTTTTTGCTATTGTGAATGGTGTTTCAATAAACATATGTGTGCATGTGTCTTTATAGTACAATGATCTATAACCCTTTGGGTATACAACCAGTAATGGGATTACTGGGTCAAATGGTATTTCTTGTTCCAGATCCCTGAGGAATCGCCACACTGTCTTCCACAATGGTTGAACTAATTTACACTCCCACCAACAGTGTAAAAGCATTCCTATTTCTCCACATCCTCTCCAGCATCTGTTATTTCCTGACCTTTTAATGATCACCACTCCAACTGGTGTGAGATGGTGTCTCATTGTGGTTTTGATTTGCATGTCTCTAATGACCAGTGATGATGAGCTTTTATTCATATGTTTGTTGGTCACATAAATGTCTTATTTTGAGAAGTGTCTGTTCATGTGCTTCGCCCACTTTTGATGGGGTTGCTTTCTTCTTGTAAATGTGTTTAAGTTTCTTGTAGTTTCTGGATATTAGCCTTTTGTCAGATGTGTAGATTAAACGTTGCAAGCTGAAACTAGATGACTTTTGTAAACTTCTGGAGAAACCATAGCAACTTATACATAAACAACATTTATGCCTGTTGATGAGTAGATTACACAAAAGGTACACATGAACACTGGGTTCAGACTGCAATTCAGAGAATTGCATCAGATTGCCATTGCAATTGGAAGATGCTTCAGAAACTCTAGAAAAACTAGTCTATAGACTGCTCCAGACATTACAGGGGAGCCAACATACAACTGAAAGGGTTAGAGCGATGTTTGCCAAACAAATTACTCTAATTGAAGCAGCAGTTGTGTGACTTGAATACGGTTCCAAGACTATACTGTCCCTTTGTTACTGTGACTTCCCTTTGCCCTTTTCTGATTTGTCTTCATCCCATTTTCCATGGGACATGAATTCTTAAGAATGAGTCTTCCTAGTCAGGTAGGATCAGATGAAACATACAGCCACAGGGGTCTTCTACAATGCTTTCTCTGAGAGCTTTTGAAGAATTGTTGGGCCAGGTGTGCTGACACAGGCCTGTAATCCCAGCCTGAGAGTCCAAGGCAGGAGGACCACTTGAACCCAGCAGTTTAAGACCAGCCTAAGCAACAAAGGGAGATCACATCATTACAAAACAAAATAAATCAAATTAGCCAGGTACAGTGGTGCAATCTTTTTAAGATTGTGTCTCTTAAAAAAAAAAAAAGAAAGAAAGTAAAGAAGAAGAAGAAGGAAAAAAAGAACGCGGTGAACATGAAAGCCAAAGATCTCAGGCATCTCTGGATGATGGCCTGAACAAATTGTTTTTCTTGGCTTCAAACCTTTCAAGATGTATATTTCTTTGTAAAAGAAAGACATGCTGATTGTAACTTTAGGTGAACAATCAAAATCTAGCTCCTAAAACTCAAGTATTTTAACTCTCATTCTGATAATATTTATTTTCTGAGGCACAGAAGAAAGACAATATTAGATCAATTGTTTTCCTGCCCACTCCATCCCTTCCTACTTGCCTTCTCCCCGTTAATCAAATGTATAAATACTAAGCCTCCTGAAACCTCTTCAGAGAGAACACAAGCCATTGAGATTTTTTGAAACTCAAGTTTCCCAGGGTACAGCATCAAGTTCTGGCTCGATAAAACTCGATGGTTCAAGACTGTTGCCTCAGTCAGTCATTCTGGATAAAAACCATGAGTCCTGGAAAGCCCTTCAGTAATCTGTTGCCTGCCTACTTGATGTGTACCTAGGTGAGTCAGGTCTTCATGAGTCAAACACTCTTCTTCCATTTCTGCCTTTCCCAACCCTACCACTCAGTGCTGTGAGCTCTCATCTGACCCCAGCTCCCAGGTTGTTTGTATTAGTCTAAGAAAGCAAGACCAGGAAGGGCAGGTTCAGAAGGAAGTAAGAGGTCAACAGCCATGGAATGTGGCAAGTGGGGCTGTCGTCGCTCAAAGCCATACTCCCTGAGTGCATTTTATGAATTCTTCTGGATTTGGAATCTTTTCCCTGTGTGTCTATCTAGAAACTCACCCTCCTCCTGCTTTCTTCTCTTTACATTGTCTGTTTCTAATGCACTTGTTTATCTCCAGAGAATGGTCATGACAATAGTTGACAACAGAATAAAAAAATGACCTTTTGTGAGACTTGGAACCTGGCCTTTTTTTTTTCCAAAAAAGATTGAAGTTTCTAAAAGCTAGCTTTTATGCAGGGCTGTGTAGTTGTGAGTGTAGTGTTAGGGAACAAGTGCATAAGTGAAGGATGAGACAGAAAACAAAATGCTGGCTGTCAAATCCTGAAAGTAAATGGGACAAAAATCATTTCTGAAGGTGGATGTCATTCACGAGACCTTGTAAATCTTAGAATGTACTCTTACCAGATGAAGTGGAGGATGAGGTTAAATTATGGAGTTAGGTGACAGTGGGCACATACTTCTCTGCCACAGTTTTTTTTATTTAATCCGTAAAAATGGTGATGTTGGCACTTAGGATTTTTTTGTCAGGACTGTAGCTACATGAAAAGCTCTTAGGATAGTGCCTGGTGCATAGTGAGTGCTGCGTTAGTGTGTGAGCTATTATAATTATGGGAATAGGCAAAAGTGCCACCCTAGCCATCCAGAGTGTGGAGGTACTTTCCAGTCAGGGTCCAGGCAGGCCAGCTGGAGATAAAGCTGATTAGTGGGGAAGCTTAACTTCCAGGAGTAGAAGAATTTAGGAGGAGTAACTCATGCACAACATTTGTAAACATTCCTTTACCCAACAGTAGGAATGCTCAGAGTGGTGTGGCTTCCGTGACAATCATTATCTCCTGGGAATCTAAGAATGTGTCCTAGAGTTGACTGGCTTTGATGTAAGCCAAACCCAGAAATGGGCATCAGGGCTGCCTTGCAGATAGCATTCATCTTGAAAAAGAGAACACTCATCTTGCTAAAAGAATACCCTCTTCCGGCCCAGACAATTATTTTTGTTTTTGTACTATCCTAATTTTTAAGGTGTAAGGAGAAAGACTGAAGAATAAAATAAAGAAGTGCATGTATGAAATAACAGGTTGAATTGAGACTGGTATGCGTAAGTTCAGACAAATTGTGTATACATTTTGTGCGAACATAAAAAGGATTTCTTGTTGCAAGCAGACCTCTCCATATAAATAATACTCATTGCCTTTAGTGCATAGCAGACTCTATCACAAGAACACACCATCAGAATAATGAGAGAATGGGTAGTCTGGCTTCTTTAATTGACAGGTTAGACTGAGAAAGTTACTGAAGAGAAAGGAGTTGATGAGAAGATAGGTGAGGGCAAGAAAAATGGGATGGTGAAAGGAAAGGACTGAAAGGAATGTTTACCGAGGGCTTATCAGGTACCAGGCTCTGTGACTAATGTCTTACACATGTTAATTTAGTCTTCCCCTGTCATTTTCTGATGCAGTAAGAGTCAGCCTTACACTGCAGATGAGGAAAGAGGCTGAGGGAGGTCAAATGAGGAACTTAGGGTCCTCCAGCCACTTCATAGCAGAGCTAGTATGTTTCACCGTGATTTGTGCAGACAGAAAAGTGAGACATGGAAGGAAGGCAAAACGTATTTTTGTTGTGGGTAATGTTTATTAAAGTGACCTGTATGAGACAGAATAATGGCCTCTTAAAAATGTCCACATCCGGGCAAGGTGTGGTGGCTCACGCCTGTAATCCCAGCCCTTTGGGAAGATGAGATGGGCAAATCACGAGGTCAAGAATTCGAGACCAACCTTGCCAACATGGTGAAACCCTGTTTCTACTAAAAATGCAAAAATTAGCTGGGTGTGGTGGCGGTCACCTGTGATCCCAGTTACTTGCGAGGCGGAGGCAGGGGAATCATTTGAACCTGGGAGGTGGAGGTTACAGTGAGCTGAGATCACCCCACTGCACTCCAGCCAGGGCAACATGAGTGAAACTCTTTCAAAAAAAAAAATCCACATGCTAAGACTTGGAACATATGCATTTATTTTCTTGGAAAAAGCACTGTTCAACGGTGATGCAGTTGATTATCTTCAGATGGAAAGCTTATTCTCAATTATCTGGGTAGCTGCATCCATGTCCCTACAAAGGACACGAACTCATCCTTTTTTTTTTTTTTTTTTATATACTTTAAGTTCTAGGGTACATATGCACAACGTGCAGATTTGTTACATATGTATACATGTGCCATACTGGTGTGCTGCACCCATTAACTTGTCATTTACATTAGATATATCTCCTAATGCTATCCCTACCCCCTACCCCCTCCCCACAATAGGATCCGGTGTGTGATGAACCCCTTCCTGTGTACAAGTGATCTCATTGTTCAATTCCCACCTATGAGTAAGAACGTGCGGTATTTGGTTTTCTAATCTTACGATAGTTTGCTGAGAATGATGGTGTCCAACTGCATCCATGTCCCTACAAAGGACACGAACTCATGCTGTTTTATGGCTGCATAGTATTCCATGGTGTATATGTGCCACATTTTCTTATCCAGTCTGTCATTGATAAACATTTGGGTTGGTTCCAAGTCTTTGCTATTGTGAATAGTGCCACAATAAATATATGTGTACATGTGTCTTTATAGCAGCAAGATTTATAATCCTTTGGGATTATAAATACGTGTGTCTCTGCATGTGAGCTAGGTCTTCTGAATACAGCACGCTGATGGGTCTTAACTCTTTATCCAATTTGCCAGTCTGTGTCTTTTTGTTGGACCATTTAGCTCATCTACATTTAAGATTAATATTGTTATGTTTGAACTCGATCCTTTCATTGTGATATTAGCTGGTTATTTTGCTCATTAGTTGATGCAGTTTCCTCCTAGCGTCGATGGTCTTTACATTTTGGCATGTTTTTGCAGTGACTGGTACTTCTTGTTCCTTTCCATGTTTAGTGCTTCCCTCAGGAGCTCTTGTAGGGCAGGTCTGTTGGTGACAAAAATCTCTCAGCATTTGCTTGTCTGTAAAGGATTTTATTTCTCCTTCACTTATGAAGCTGAGTTTGGCTGGATAAGAAATTCTGGGATGAAAATTCTTTTCTTTAGGAATGTCGAAAATTGGCCCCCACTCTCTTCTTGCTTGTAGAGTTTCTGCCCAGAGATCCGCTGTTAGTCTGATGGCTTCCTTTTGTGGGTAACCCGAACTTTCTCTCTGGCTGCCCTTAACATTTTTTCCTTCATTTCAACTTTGGTGAATCTGACAATTATGTGTCTTGGAGTTGCTCTTCTCGAGGAGTATCTTTGTGGCATTCTCTGTGTTTCCTGAATTTGAATGTTGATCTGCCTTCCAAGGTTGGGGAAGTTCTCCTGGATAATATCCTGCAGAGCGTTTTCGAACTTGTTCCATTCTACTAGTCACTTTCAGGTAGAGGAATCTGATGTAGCTTTCTTCTTTTCACATACTCCCAAATTTTCTGGAGGCTTTGTTCATTTCTTTTTACTCTTTTTTCTCTAAACTTCTCTTCTCACTTCATTTCATTCATTTGACCTTCCATAACTGACACCCTTTCTACCAGTTGATCGAGTTGGTTACTGAAGCTTGTGCATTAGTCACGTAGTTCTCGTTTCTTGGTTTTCATTTGTATCAGGTTGTTTAAGGACTTCTCTACATTGGTTATTCTAGTTAGCCGTTCGTCAAATCATTTTTCAAGGTTTCTAGTTTCTTTGCGCTGGGTTTGTACTTCCTCCCTTAGCTCGGAGAAGTTAGATTGTCTGAACCCTTCTTCTCTCAACTCGTCAAAGTCATTCTCTGTCCAGCTTTGTTCCATTGCTGGCAAGGAGCTGCATTCCTTTGGATGGGGAGAGGCGCTCCGAGTTTTAGAATTTTCAGCATTTCTGCACTGCTTTTTCCCCATCTTTGTGGTTTCATCTACTGTTGGTCTTTGATGGTGGTGACGTACAGATGGGGTTTTGGTGTGGATGTCCTTTCTGTTTTTGTTAGTTTCCCTTCTAACAGTCTGGATCCTCAGCTACAGGTCTGTTGGAATGTGCGTGAGGTCCACTCCAGACCCTTTTTCCCTGGGTATCAGCAGTGGAAGCTGCAGAAGAGTGAATATTGCTGAACAGCCAATGTTGCTGTCTCATCATTCCTCTGGAAGCTTCATCTCAGAGGTGTATCTGGCCATGTGAGGTGTGTGGTGTCAGTCTGCCCCTAGTGGAGATGTCTCCCAATTAGGCTACTCAGGAGTCAGGGACCCACTTGAGCAGGCATTCTGTCCGTTCTCAGATCCCAAACTCCATGCTGGGAGAACCACTACTCTCTTCAAAGCTGTCAGACAGGGACATTTACATCTGCAGAGGTTTCTGCTGCCTTTTGTTTGGCTATGACCTGTCCCCAGAGAAGGAGTCTACAGAGGCAGACAGGCCTCCTTGAGCCGTGGTGGGCTCACCCAGTTCAAGCTTCCTGGCCACTTTGTTTACCTACTTAAACCTTAGCAATGGCAGGTACCCCTCCCCGAGCCTTGCTGCCGCCTTGCAGTTAGATCTCAGACTGCTGTGCTAGCAATGAGGGAGCCTTGGTGGGCATGGGACAAGCCAAGCCAGGTGTGGGATATGATCTCCTGATGTGACGTTTGCTAAGACCTTTGTTAAAGCAGAGTACTACGGTGGGAGTGACCTGATTTTCCAAGTGTTGTGTGTCACAATTTCCCTTGGCGAGGAAAGGGAACTCCCTTCCCCCTTGTACTTCCCAAGTGAGGCGATGCCTCACCCTGCTTCCACTCTCATTTGTTGGGCTGCACCCACTGTCCTGCACCCACTGTCCAAGATGCCCCAGTGAGATGAACCTGGTACCTCTGCTGGAAATACAGAAATCACTCGTCTTCTGTGTTGCTCACGCTGGGATCTGGAGGCTGGTGCTGTTCCTATTTGACCATATTGGTGCCACCCTCCCCCCTTTTCTTTTTTTTAAATGGAGTCTCGCCTTGTGGCACAGGCTGTATTGCAGTGGCACGATCTCAGCTCACTGCAGCCTCTGTCTTCTGGGTTCAAGTGATTCTCCCACCTCAGCATCCAAGGAAGCTGGGATTCTATTGCGGGATCTGGCCAGCAGCCCACAATGCAACAGGCCTCTTTCTTTGTTCCCAGGTGGATTGCCAGGTCAAGAAATAAAACACACACACATGATAGTGAAAGCTGGGTCCAGGGGGGTCATTGCCTTCTGGTCCTGTGATGCCACCAATAGCCTGGATATACCAGCATTTCTAATTAAGTTTAGTGAGGGTGGGGGTAGGTTAGTGAGGGATTCATGGTCGTTTGATTATGAGGTGAGATGGTCACATGGGGATGAAGTAATTCTTTAACATAACATCAGTATGTAGAAGTACAGTATACAGACATAAGAATTTACAACACAGTGTGGGCGTCAGCAATTTCTAACACAGTTTTAAAACAGAAACACTGTCTATCTATATCCTATGATTAGCAAGATATTAATCAGCAAATTAGGCAAGATACAAACCAACTACAATAGAATAGATCAAAGAAGAAGCCAGAAGAGTCCAGTCATTTTAACCAGGCAGTACATTTGTTGATTTTTTTTTAATTTATTTATTATTATTATACTTTAAGTTGTAGGGTACATGTGCATAATGTGCAGGTTTGTTACATATGTATACTTGTGCCATGTTGCTGTGCTGCACCCATAAACTCGTCATTTACATCAGGTATAACTCCCAATGCAATCCCTCCCCCCCCCTCCCCATGATAGGCCCCGGTGTGTGATGTTCCCCTTCCTGAGTCCGAGTGATCTCATTATTCAGTTCCCACCTATGAGTGAGGACATGCGGTGTTTGGTTTTCTGTTCTTGTGATAGTTTGCTAAGAATGATGGATTCCAGCTGCATCCAAGTCCCTACAAAGGACACAAACTCATCCTTTTTTATGGCTGCATAGTATTCCATGGTGTATATGTGCCACATTTTCTTAATCCAATCTGTCACTGATGGACATTTGGGTTGATTCCAAGTCTTTGCTATTGTGAATAGTGCTGCAATAAACATACGTGTGCATGTGTCTTTATAGCAGCATAATTTATAATCCTTTTGGTATATACCCAGTAATGGGATGGCTGGGTCATATGGTACATCTAGTTCTAGATCCTTGAGGAATCGCCATACTGTTTTCCATAATGGTTGAACTAGTTTACAATCCCACCAACAGTGTAAAAGTGTTCCTATTTCTCCACATCCTCTCCAGCACCTGTTGTTATCTGACTTTTTAATGATCGCCATTCTAACTGGTGTGAGATGGTATCTCATTGTGGTTTTGATTTGCATTTCTCTGATGGCCAGTGATGATGAACATTTTTTCATGTGTCTGTTGGCTGTATGAATGTCTTCTTTTGAGAAATGTCTGTTCATATCCTTTGCCCACTTTTTGATGGGGTTGTTTGCTTTCTCTAGTAAATTTGTTTGAGTTCTTTGTAGGTTCTGGATATTAGCCCTTTGTCAGATGAGTAGATTGCAAAAATTTTCTCCCATTCTGTAGGTTGCCTGTTCACTCTGATGGTAGTTTCTTTTGCTGTGCAGAAGCTCTTTAGTTTAATTAGATCCCATTTGTCAATTTTGGCTTTTGCTGCCATTGCTTTTGGTGTTTTAGACATGAAGTCTTTGACCATGCCTATGTCCTGAATGGTACTACCTAGGTTTTCCTCTAGGATTTTTATGGTATTAGGTGTAACATTTAAGTCTCTAATCCATCTTGAATTAATTTTCGTATAAGGAGTAAGGAAAGGATCCAGTTTCAGCTTTCTACTTATGGCTAGCCAATTTTCCCAGCACCATTTATGAAATAGGGAATCCTTTCCCCATTTCTTGTTTCTCTCAGGTTTGTCAAAGATCAGATGGCTGTAGATGTGTGGTATTATTTCTGAGGACTCTGTTCTGTTCCATTGGTCTATATCTCTGTTTTGGTACCAGTACCATGCTGTTTTGGTTACTGTAGCCTTGTAGTATAGCTTGAACTCAGGTAGCGTGATGCCTCCAGCTTTGTTCTTTTGACTTAGGATTGTCTTGGAGATGCGGGCTCTTTTTTAGTTCCATATGAACTTTAAAGCAGTTTTTTCCAATTCTGTGAAGAAACTCATTGGTAGCTTGATGGGGATGGCATTGAATCTATAAATTACCTTGGGCAGTATGGCCATTTTCACGATATTGATTCTTCCTATCCATGAGCATGGTATGTTCTTCCAATTGTTTGTGTCCTCTTTTATTTCACTGAGCAGTGATTTGTAGTTCTCCTTGAAGTGGTCCTTTACATCCCTTGTAAGTTGGATTCCCAGGTATTTTATTCTCTTTGAAGCAATTGTGAATGGAAGTTCATTCATGATTTGGCTCTCTGTTTGTCTGTTACTGGTGTATAAGAATGCTTGTGATTTTTGCACATTAATTTTGTATCCTGAGACTTTGCTGAAGTTGCTTATCAGCTTAAGGAGATTTTGGGCGGAGACAGTCGGGTTTTCTAAATATACAATCATGTCATCTGCAAACAGGGACAATTTGACTTCTTCTTTTCCTAACTGAATACCTTTGATTTCTTTCTCCTGCCTGATTGCCCTAGCCAGAACTTCCAACACTATGTTGATTAGGAGTAGTGAGAGAGGGCATCCCTGTCTTGTGCCAGTTTTCAAAGGGAATTTTTCCAGTTTTTGCCCATTCAGTATTATATTGGCTGTGGGTTTGTCATAAATAGCTCTTATTATTTTGAGGTACGTTCCATCAATACCGAATTTATTGAGCGTTTTTAGCATGAAGGGCTGTTGAATTTTGTCAAAAGCCTTTTCTGCATCTATTGAGATAATCATGTGGTTCTTGTCATTGGTTCTGTTTATATGCTGGATTATGTTTATTGATTTGCGAATGTTGAACAGCCTTGCATCCCAGGGATGAAGCCCACTTGATCATGGTGGATAAGCTTTTTGATATGTTGCTGAATCCGGTTTGCCAGTATCTTATTGAGGATTTTTGCATCGATGTTCATCAGGGATATTGGTCTAAAATTCTCTTTTTTTGTTGTGTCTCTGCCAGGCTTTGGTATCAGGATGATGTTGGCCTCATAAAATGAGTTAGGGAGGATTCCCTCTTTTTCTATTGATTGGAATAGTTTCAGAAGGAATGGTACCAACGCCTCCTTGTACCTCTGGTAGAATTCAGCTGTGAATCCATCTGGTCCTGGACTTTTTTTGGTTTTTAGGCTATTAATTGTTGCCTCAATTTCAGAGCCTGCTATTGGTCTATTCAGGGATTCAACTTCTTCCTGGTTTAGTCTTGGAAGAGTGTAAGTGTCCAGGAAATTATCCATTTCTTCTAGATTTTCCAGTTTATTTGCGTAGAGGTGTTTATAGCATTCTCTGATGGTAGTTTGTATTTCTGTGGGGTCGGTGGTGATATCCCCTTTATCATTTTTAAGTGCATCGATTTGATTCTTCTCTCTTTTCTTCTTTATTAGTCTGGCTAGTGGGCTGTCAATTTTGTTGATCTTTTCAAAAAACCAACTCCTGGATTCGTTGATTTTTTGGAGGGTTTTTTGTGTCTCTATCTCCTTCAGTTCTGCTCTGATCTTAGTTATTTCTTGCCTTCTGCTAGCTTTCGAATGTGTTTGCTCTTGCTTCTCTAGTTCTTTTAATTGCGATGTTAGAGTGTCAATTTTACATCTCTCCTGCTTTCTCTTGTGGGCATTTAGTGCTATAAATTTCTCTCTACACACTGCTTTAAATGTGTCCCAGAAATTCTGGTATGTTGTATCTTTGTTCTCATTTGTTTCAAAGAACATCTTTATTTCTGCCTTCATTTCGTTATGTACCCAGTAGTCATTCAGGAGCAGGTTGTTCACTTTCCATGTAGTTGAGCGGTTTTTTTGAGTTTCTTAGTCCTGAGTTCTAGTTTGATTGCACTGTGGTCTGAGAGACAGTTTGTTATAATTTCTGTTCTTGTACATTTGCTGAGGAGTGCTTTACTTCCAATTACGTGGTCAATTTTGGAGTAAGTATGATGTAGTGCTGAGAAGAATGTATATTCTGTTGATTCGGGGTGGAGAGTTCTATAGATGTCTATTAGGTCTGCTTACTGCAGAGATGAGTTCAATACCTGGATATCCTTGTTAACTTTCTGTCTCGTTGATCTGTCTAATGTTGACAGTGGAGTGTTGAAGTCTCCCATTATTATTGTATGGGAGTATAAGTCTCTTTGTAAGTCTCTAAGACTTGCTTTATGAATCTGGGTGCTCCTGTATTGGGTGCATATATATTTAGGATAGTTAGCTCTTCCTGTTGAATTGATCCCTTTACCATTATGTAATGGCTTTCTTTGTCTCTTTTGATCTTTGATGGTTTAAAGTCTGTTTTATCAGAGACTAGTATTGCAACCCCTGCTTTTTTTTGTTCTCCATTTGCTTGGTAAATCTTCCTCCATCCCTTTATTTTGAGCCTATGTATGTCTCTGCGTGTGAGATGGGTCTCCTGAATACAGCAGACTGATGGGTCTTGACTCTTTATCCAGTTTGCCAGTCTGTGTCTTTTAATTGGAGAATTTAGTCCATTTACATTTAAGGTTAAGATTGTTATGTGTGAACTTGATCCTGCCATTATGATATTAACTGGTTATTTTGCTCGTTAGTTGATGCAGTTTCTTCCTAGCCTCAATGGTCTTTACATTTTGGCATGTTTTTGCAATGGCTGGTACCGGTTGTTCCTTTCCATGTTTAGTGCTTCCTTCAGGGTCTCTTGTAAGGCAGGCCTAGTGGTGACAAAATCTCTAAGCATTTGCTTATCTGTAAAGGATTTTATTTCTCCTTCACTTATGAAACTTAGTTTGGCTGCATATGAAATTCTGGGTTGAAAATTCTTTTCTTTAGGAATGTTGAATATTGGCCCCCACTCTCTTCTGGCTTGTAGAGTTTCTGCTGAGAGATCTGCTGTTAGTCTGATGGGCTTCCCTTTGTGGGTAACCCGACCTTTCTCTCTGGCTGCCCTTAAGATTTTTTCCTTCATTTCAACTTTGGTGAATCTGGCAATTATGTGTCTTGGAGTTGCTCTTCTCGAGGAGTATCTTTGTGGCGTTCTCTGTATTTCCTGGATTTGAATGTCGGCCTGCCCTACTAGGTTGGGGAAGTTCTCCTGGATGATATCCTGAAGAGTGTTTTCCAACTTGGTTCCATTTTCCCCCTCACTTTCAGGCACCCCAATCAGACGTAGATTTGGTCTTTTTACATAATCCCATACTTCTTGCAGGCTTTGTTCATTTCTTTTTCTTCTTTTTTCTTTTGGTTTCTGTTCTCGCTTCATTTCATTCATTTGATCCTCAATCGCAGATACTCTTTCTTCCAGTTGATCGAGTCGGTTACTGAAGCTTGTGCATTTGTCATGTATTTCTCGTGTCATGGTTTTCATCTCTTTCATTTAGTTTAGGACCTTCTCTGCATTAATTACTCTAGCCATCAATTCTTCCACTTTTTTTTCAAGATTTTTAGTTTCTTTGCGTTGGATACGTAATTCCTCCTTTAGTTCTGAGAAATTTGATGGACTGAAGCCTTCTTCTCTCATCTTGTCAAAGTCATTCTCCGTCCAGCTTTGATCCGTTGCTGGCGATGAGCTGCGCTCCTTTGCCGGGGGAGATGAGCTCTTATTTTTTGAATTTCCAGCTTTTCTGCCCTGCTTTTTCCGCATCTTTGTGGTTTTATCTGCCTCTGGTCTTTGATGATGGTGATGTACTGATGGGGTTTTGGTGTAGGTGTCCTTCCTGTTTGATAGTTTTCCTTCTAACAGTCAGGACCCTCAGCTGTAGGTCTGTTGGAGATTGCTTGAGGTCCACTCCAGACCCTGTTTGCCTGGGTATCAGCAGCAGAGGCTGCAGAAGATAGAATATTTCTGAACAGCGAGTGTACCTGTCTGATTCTTGCTTTGGAAACTTCCTCTCAGGGGTGTACTCCTCCCTGTGAGGTGTGGGGTGTCAGACTGCCCCTAGTGGGGGATGTCTCCCAGTTAGGCTACTCAGGGGTCAGGGACCCACTTGAGCAGGGAGTCTGTCCCTTCTCAGATCTCAACCTCCGTGTTGGGAGATCCACTGCTCTCTTCAAAACTGTCAGACAGAGTCGTTTGCGTCTGCAGAGGTGTCTGCTGAGTTTGTTTAGTTTACTGTGCCCTGTCCCCAGAGGTGGAGTCTACAGAGACAGGCAGGTTTCCTTGAGTTGCTGTGAGCTCCACCCAGTTCGAGCTTCCCAGCAGCTTTGTTTACCTACTTAAGCCTCAGCACTGGCGGGCGCCCCTCCCCCAGCCTGGCTGCTGCCTTGCCGGTAGATCACAGACTGCTGCGCTAGCAATGAGGGAGGCTCCGTGGGTGTGGTACCCTCCCGGCCTGGAGTGGGATATGATCTCCTGGTGTGGCTGTTTGCTTAAAGCGCAGTATTGGGGTGGGAGTTACCCGATTTTCCAGGTGTTGTGTGTCTCAGTTCCCCTGGCTAGGAAAAGGGACTCCCTTCCCCCTTGCGCTTCCCAGGTGAGGCAATGCCTTGCCCTGCTTCAGCTCTCGCTGGTCGGGCTGCAGCAGCTGACCAGCACCAATCGTCCGGCACTCCCCAGTGAGATGAACCCAGTACCTCAGTTGAAAATGGAGAAATCACCGGTCTTCTGTGTCCCTCGCGCTGGGAGTTGGAGACTGGAGCTGCTCCTATTCGGCCATCTTGCTCCGCCCCTCCCATTTGTTGATTTTTACAACTGAGTCTCTATAATGCCAGATGTATTTATCGATGTGCAACAAGAAGTGTCAGAAACTGCACAGGCTCCCACTTGTTAGCTGGTAGAGAGCAATTCTATTTTCTAGCATTGCATGTCTATGTTAAATTAAAACAGAGAGTGAGAAGAATAGGCAAGTATAGAAGTAGAAGCCTAAAAAAAACTCCATACATTTGTGGAAAAAGTTGAGTTAAAGATGCAGCTAAGGGCAGTTTTTGGGTGGACTAAAGGATCTCTTGTTATGTAAAAATGTGTGGACCAGGTGTGGTGGCTCACGCCTGTAATCCCAGCACTTTGGAAAGCCAAGGCGTGTGGATCACCTGAGGTCGGGAGTTCGAGACCAGCCTGACCAACATGTAGAAACCACGTCTCCACCAAAAATACACAATTAGCCTGGTGTCATGGCGCATGCTTATAATCCCAGCTACTAGGGATGCTGAGCAAGAGAATCACTTGAACCCAGGAGGCGGACGTTGTGGTGAGCCAAGATTGTGCCATTGCACTCCAGTGTGGGCAACAAGAGAGGAACTCCATTTTTTTTTTTTTTTTTTTATACTTTAAGTTCTAGGGTACATGTGCATAACGTGCAGGTTTGTTACATATGTATACTTGTGCCATGTTGCTGTGCTGCACCCATCAACTCGTCAGCACCCATCAACTCGTCCTTTACATCAGGTATAACTCACAATGCAATCCCTCCCTCTCCCCCCTCCCCCCTCCCCATGATAGGCCCCGGTGTGTGATGTTCCCCTTCCCGAGTCCAAGTGATCTCATTATTCAGTTCCCACCTATGAGTGAGAACATGCGGTGTTTGGTTTTCTGTTCTTGTGATAGTTTGCTAAGAATGATGGTTTCCAGTTGCATCCATGCCCCTACAAAGGACACAAACTCATCCATTTTTATGGCTGCATAGTATTCCATGGTGTATATGTGCCACATTTTCTTAATCCAGTCTGTCACTGATGGACATTTGGGTTGATTCCAAGTCTTTGCTATTGTGAATAGTGCCGCAATCAACATACATGTGCATGTGTCTTTATAGCAGCATGATTTATAATCCTTTGGGTATATACCCAGTAATGGGATGGCTGGGTCATATGGTACATCTAGTTCTAGATCCTTGAGGAATCGCCATACTGTTTTCCATAATGGTTGAACTAGTTTACAATCCCACCAACAGTGTAAAAGTGTTCCTATTTCTCCACATCCTCTCCAGCACCTGTTGTTTCCTGACTTTTTAATGATCGCCATTCTAACGGGAGTGAGATGGTATCTCATTGTGGTTTTGATTTGCATTTCTCTGATGGCCAGTGATGATGAGCATTTTTTCATGTGTCTGTTGGCTGTATGAATGTCTTCTTTTGAGAAATGTCTGTTCATATCCTTTGCCCACTTTTTGACGGGGCTGTTTGTTTTTTTCTTGTAAATTTGTTTGAGTTCTTTGTAGGTTCTGGATATTAGCCCTTTGTCAGATGAGTAGATTGCAAAAATTTTCTCCCATTCTGTAGGTGGCCTGTTCACTCTGATGGTAGTTTCTTTGCTGTGCAGAAGCTCTGTAGTTTAATGAGATCCCATTTGTCAATTTTGGCTTTTGCTGCCGTTGCTTTTGGTGTTTTAGACATGAAGTCTTTGCCCATGCCTATGTCCTGAATGGTACTACCTAGGTTTTCCTCTAGGATTTTTATGGTATTAGGTCTAACATTTAAGTCTCTAATCCATCTTGAATTAATTTTCGTATAAGGAGTAAGGAAAGGATCCAGTTTCAGCTTTCTACTTATAGCTAGCCAATTTTCCCAGCACCATTTATTAAATAGGGAATCCTTTCCCCATTTCTTGTTTCTCTCAGGTTTGTCAAAGATCAGATGGCTGTAGATGTGTGGTATTATTTCTGGGGACTCTGTTCTGTTCCATTGGTCTATATCTCTGTTTTGGTACCAGTACCATGCTGTTTTGGTTACTGTAGCCTTGTAGTATAGCTTGAACTCAGGTAGCGTGATGCCTCCAGCTTTGTTCTTTTGACTTAGGATTGTCTTGGAGATGCGGGCTCTTTTTTGGTTCCATATGAACTTTAAAGCAGTTTTTTCCAATTCTGTGAAGAAACTCATTGGTAGCTTGATGGGGATGGCATTGAATCTATAAATAACCTTGGGCAGTATGGCCATTTTCACGATATTGATTCTTCCTATCCATGAGCATGGTATGTTCTTCCATTTGTTTGTGTCCTCTTTGATTTCACTGAGCAGTGGTTTGTAGTTCTCCTTGAAGAGGACCTTTACATCCCTTGTACGTTGGAAAACAGAGAGCCAAATCATGAATGAACTTCCATTCACAATTGCTTCAAAGAGGAACTCCATCTTTTAAAAAAAAGTGTGTTTGACATGATATATATGACACTGTTAACTTACTCTCAGAAGCTACTTCTTGTGAAATCCTAAGTACAGCATTATTTTGGAAAGCAAAGGAGACAGGCATAAGCAAGGACAAATTAAGAGAATTAAGAGTCTCATCATGATTGATAGTCTTGTCTGACACCTTGAGAAAAGCTGTCCACAGTGTAACGTCATCAACTTGCTGTCGTGGTTTGCAGTTTAAGTGTCTCTAAGTTATGGTGTTGAACATTTGGTGAGCTCTGAAGGGCCCACACCTCAGACATGAGGGCTTTCCCATGAAAATTACATTGAGTTGTCCACCTCTAGCTTATATGGCTTCAGGAACAAAGCTGTTCCCGTTCTTAATGATTTCACTGGAGAAAAATGAATTGGAACGACTAAAAGAATTCAGGTTCCAGTCCAGTCTACCAATGGATTATAAATACTCAAAGATAATGAACAGTGGTTCAATATGATAACAGGTGTACTACAGTTTTTCTTTTCAAAATAATGTCTCCATATAGGGGTCTCTATTTTTACCAAGGAAAATCCCAGTAGGATTAATTTGTTTGCAAAATAGGTTGAGTCTCACCAAACTTGCCTAGATTTTTTACCTAAGTGCAGCAAGAGTAGCAAGAGACCATAGAGGCTCTTTTTAAATTTTGCTTTGCTAAAAATTTTATAAGACTCTCAGATTAAACTTTCAAAAACCTCTTGAGACTAGGAAGCCAAACCAAGGCCAACTTCAGACTTTGCCTGCATTGCCTATGGGTTTATTCTATGTATATTCTCAAATAGAACATCCCAGTCAAAGCCTTAGTGATATAACCAATGTTTTCAAATGTGTCATGTTATAAAGAGAGTAGATTTTTACTGAACTTGTTCAAATAACTTTATTACCGTAAGCATATGAATACTCATGAATAGTTTCCCAATTCTGGGGCACTCCGATTCGGAGCAAAAGCAAATGTTTCCTTTTTGTTTTCAAAAGTATACTTTACCACATTGCTGTAAAGTATAAATAGCTTAAAAGAGAAAGTTCACAAATCTGGAGATTAAAACATTCAAAGAATCAGCACATTCTCAAACAAAAAATTATGAAAACATTATCGTTTTGATTATTTAGTCCAATAAAACTGAAGTTTTTTTTCTTCTTTGTCATGAGTTTCATGAACATATCAGACTGTTCATTAAAAGTTTGAAAGTTCTCAGAGAGTCCAGGGGTTTGATCTTGAAGTTATCAGAAACTTGCATTCAAGAGTCGTTGTCAGAATCTTTTCCACATATTTCCTCAAAGAAAAAGCAATTTTAGACTGTAGCTGATTATAAATACTTCAAGGAGGAATCAAAGAAACTGTCTGGGAATGACAAAGATTTAAAATGACTATGGTTAAAAATCTAATGAGGTTTTTATTAGGTTGATTATGGTAAAGACACAGCTCACATAGAAACCTAATTACTTCTGTGGCATATGACACTATGACTGATAACATATTCGATTTCCAGAAATTTCATATGGTTTTTAGAATACTAACTTTTTTTAAATTTTTCATTTTTATTTTTATTTTTTTGAGATGGAGTCTCGTCCTCTCACCCAGGCTGGAGTGCAGTGGCACGATGTCTGCTCACTGCAAGCTCCGACTCCCAGGTTCACACCATTTTCTGCCTCAGCCTCTGGAGTAGCTGGGACTACAAGCGCCTGCCACTACGCCGGGCTAATTTTGTTTTTGTATATTTAGTAGAGCCGGGGTTTCACCATGTCAGCCAGGATGGTCTCGAATCTCCTGACCTCATGATCTGCCGTCTCGGCCTCCCAAAGTGCTGGGATTACAGGCATGAGCCACCGTGCCCAGATGGAATATTCATATTATTAATATTCCCATAAATATTATTTAGAGAAGGTTTAGCATCACTTATCACTCATGTGAACATGCTATATATATATTATAACACATCAAATAAGGTGGCTTTTCCATTCAGCTTCTGTTTCCCAACTGGATCACGGAGTTCTTCGTGTAGCCCATTAATAATTAGGGCCGAAAAGTATAGTCTTATGTACATTGAAAAAGGTCCTTAGGTAATTCCTTTTTAAGTATTTTTAATTACTTTTTAACTAATTCCTTTAGAAGTAATTCCTTTTTAATTACTTCTTAAGTAATTCCTTTAGAAGTAATATCAGGTACTTCTACCTGAAAATCATTGATTTAGTTTTAAGTTCTACCTATTACAACAAGAGTTCTCCATCCTCTTTACATGTTTGTAGTGTCAGGGAAGACATAAAAATTACCAGTGCCTGGTTCCCTCACCAGACCTTTAAACTGGAACTTATACGTGGGGCTCGAGCATCCACTTTTAAAAATGTTTTCCAGTGATTCCAATGTGTAGCTGTATTTCCCATCACATTTCTCTGGTTTCCTGTGGCCTTCACTTTTTTTCTATTTTCGTATCATGATTATTTTCAGATCTCATTTCCTGTCTTGGGCTTTATGTCTCCTGGGGTAGAGACCTTGGATTCTTCATTTCTGTATCTTTTTGGAACATGTGAATTGGTCATCAGGTAAAGGTCTCAATCACTCATACGTTTTGTTCTGAGTCTCAGGTTCACAGGCTAATCCTAAAGTCTTTGTTCTGCACGAGGTCAGAGGTTACTTGTGTTGAAGGGTTTGGTTAAGTCTGTAGTGCAGATGGTGGAGAGGGGTTCACCCTGTTTTTAGACATAGCATTGGAACTAAGAATGTTATGTCTATGTGGCTGAAAGGGCAGAGATGTGTAGGAAGACAGTTCTAATTAGGATAGAGGAATTATACTAGGAAGTAGAGGTAAAGGAAGTGAGAAGGATTAGTAAATAGAAAAAATGTGAACTTACCAAATAGGCTAGAGTCGATGCCTGGAGATTCCTGATTAAGTGAGTTAACTAGATTTTAAAAAGGTAATGAGGCAGTCCTATGCAAGGAAGGTTTCAAAGTCTGGAGACAAGAAGTCAAACAACACTTTGAGAAGTGGTTGAGCTTTATGGGAATGGAGAGAATTACACTATTGAGAGATGTGAAAAATAATGAAGAGGGTTTCACAATGTGAAATTGTGTTTCTCATTTGAACGAGCAGAGGCTGGAGATAATTATGTCTAAAAGACAGTGGGGTTCAGGGAGCATAAAGGCCAGGGAGAAAGGGAACTGCAGGAATTAATGCTGAGAAGCAGGAGTTTGGTGGAGGAAGGTGGAGATCCAGTCCCAGATGCAGGCAAATAAGTCTTCTCCCTCTCCCAAGCATGGCAGTCAGCCCTTCAGGAAACGGGACAAGAGAAAAGGCCATCATACCTGCCAGTCTTCCCGAAATACAGAAATGACATCATGGCTGCTATATCAGATTAAGGCCAGGATGGACGTCCTATTACTGAACGAGCTGTCATGGAAAGAAAAGAAAAGAAGGAATGGAGGTGATGTTATTTTACAGGGGGGAGCCTCAGGAACAAGCATGTAACATGAGGTACTCTATAACTGTTTATTCAAGGAATACATTATTTCTGTTGGAAAGTTGATGGGAGATGATTATATTCTTGCAGTTTTTTCCCCCTCTCACCATGTTTCTAGGTTGGTGATCAGACCTCTGTCAATTCTCTACTGCACTCAGATATTTCAGAAAACTTTCAGATGTGAGAAAGGCTGATTGCTATCTTCTTTATTTATTTTTTTTATTTTTTATTATTTTTTGTTTTTTTTATTATTATACTTTAAATTCTAGGGTACACGTGCATAACGTGCAGGTTTGTTGCATAAGTATACTTGTGCCATGTTGCTGTGCTGCACCCATCAACTCGTCAGCACCCATTGACTCGTCATTTACATCAGGTGTAACTCCCAATGCAATCCCTCCCCGCTCCCCCCCCCCTCGCCACCCCCCTCCCCGTGATAGGCCCCGGTGTGTGATGTTCCCCTTCGTGAGTCCAAGTGATCTCATTATTCAGTTCCCACCTATGAGTGAGAACATGCGGTGTTTGGTTTTCTGTTCTTGTGATAGTTTGCTAAGAATGATGGTTTCCAGCTGCATCCATGTCCCTACAAAGGACACAAACTCATCCATTTTTATGGCTGCATAGTATTCCATGGTGTATATGTGCCACATTTTCTTAATCCAGTCTGTCACTGATGGACATTTGGGTTGATTCCAAGTCTTTGCTATTGTGAATAGTGCCACAATCAACATACATGTGCATGTGTCTTTATAGCAGCATGATTTATAATCCTTTGGGTATATACCCAGTAATGGGATGGCTGGGTCATATGGTACATCTAGTTCTAGATCCTTGAGGAATCGCCATACTGTTTTCCATAATGGTTGAACTAGTTTACAATCCCACCAACAGTGTAAAAGTGTTCCTATTTCTCCACATCCTCTCCAGCACCTGTTGTTTCCTGACTTTTTAATGATCGCCATTCTAACGGGAGTGAGATGGTATCTCATTGTGGTTTTGATTTGCATTTCTCTGATGGCCAGTGATGATGAGCATTTTTTCATGTGTCTGTTGGCTGTATGAATGTCTTCTTTTGAGAAATGTCTGTTCATATCCTTTGCCCACTTTTTGACGGGGCTGTTTGTTTTTTTCTTGTAAATTTGTTTGAGTTCTTTGTAGGTTCTGGATATTAGCCCTTTGTCAGATGAGTAGATTGCAAAAATTTTCTCCCATTCTGTAGGTGGCCTGTTCACTCTGATGGTAGTTTCTTTGCTGTGCAGAAGCTCTGTAGTTTAATGAGATCCCATTTGTCAATTTTGGCTTTTGCTGCCGTTGCTTTTGGTGTTTTAGACATGAAGTCTTTGCCCATGCCTATGTCCTGAATGGTACTACCTAGGTTTTCCTCTAGGATTTTTATGGTATTAGGTCTAACATTTAAGTCTCTAATCCATCTTGAATTAATTTTCGTATAAGGAGTAAGGAAAGGATCCAGTTTCAGCTTTCTACTTTATAGCTAGCCAATTTTCCCAGCACCATTTATTAAATAGGGAATCCTTTCCCCATTTCTTGTTTCTCTCAGGTTTGTCAAAGATCAGATGGCTGTAGATGTGTGGTATTATTTCTGGGGACTCTGTTCTGTTCCATTGGTCTATATCTCTGTTTTGGTACCAGTACCATGCTGTTTTGGTTACTGTAGCCTTGTAGTATAGCTTGAACTCAGGTAGCGTGATGCCTCCAGCTTTGTTCTTTTGACTTAGGATTGTCTTGGAGATGCGGGCTCTTTTTTGGTTCCATATGAACTTTAAAGCAGTTTTTTCCAATTCTGTGAAGAAACTCATTGGTAGCTTGATGGGGATGGCATTGAATCTATAAATAACCTTGGGCAGTATGGCCATTTTCATGATATTGATTCTTCCTATCCATGAGCATGGTATGTTCTTCCATTTGTTTGTGTCCTCTTTGATTTCACTGAGCAGTGGTTTGTAGTTATCCTTGAAGAGGTCCTTTACATCCCTTGTAAGTTGGATTCCTAGGTATTTTATTCTCTTTGAAGCAATTGTGAATGGAAGTTCATTCATGATTTGGCTCTCTGTTTGTCTGTTACTGGTGTGTACGAATGCTTCTGATTTTTGCACATTAATTTTGTATCCTGAGACTTTGCTGAAGTTGCTTATCAGCTTAAGGATATTTTGGGCTGAGACAATGGGATTTTCTAAATATACAATCGTGTCATCTGCAAAGAAGGACAACTTGACTTCTTCTTTTCCTAACTGAATACCCTTGATTTCTTTCTCTTGCCTGATTGCCCTAGCCAGAATTCCAACACTATGTTGAATAGGAGTGGTGAGAGAGGACATCCCTGTCTTGTGCCAGTTTTCAAAGGGAATTTTTCCAGTTTTTGCCCATTCAGTATGATATTGGCTGTGGGTTTGTCATAAATAGCTCTTATTATTTTGAGGTACGTTCCATCAATACCAAATTTATTGAGCGTTTTTAGCATGAAGGGCTGTTGAATTTTGTCAAAAGCCTTTTCTGCATCTATTGAGATAATCATGTGGTTCTTGTCTTTGGTTCTGTTTATATGCTGGATTATGTTTATTGATTTCCGAATGTTGAACCAGCCTTGCATCCCAGGGATGAAGCCCACTTGATCATGGTGGATAAGCTTTTTGATGTGCTGCTGAATCCGGTTTGCCAGTATTTTATTGAGGATTTCTGCATCGATGTTCATCAGGGATATTGGTCTAAAATTCTCTTTTTTTGTTGTGTGAAGGCCATTACATAATGGTAAAAGGATCAATTCAACAGGAGGAGCTAACTATCCTAAATATATATCCACCCAATACAGGAGCACCCAGATTCATAAAGCAAGTCCTTAGAGACTTACAAAGCGACTTAGACTCCCATACAATAAAAATGGGAGACTTCAACACTCCACTGTCAACATTAGACAGATCAACGAGACAGAAAGTTAACAAGGATATCCAGGAATTGAACTCATCTCTGCAGCAAGCAGACCTAATAGACATCTATAGAACTCTCCACCCCAAATCAACAGAATATACATTCTTCTCAGCACCACAAAGCACTTATTCCAAACTTGACCACAAAATTGGAAGTAAAGCACTCCTCAGCAAATGTACAAGAACAGAAATTATAACAAACTGTCTCTCAGACCACAGTGCAATCAAACTAGAACTCAGGACTAAGAAACTCAATCAAAACCGCTCAACTACTTGGAAACTGAACAACCTGCTCCTAAATGACTACTGGGTACATAACGAAATGAAGGCAGAAATAAAGATGTTCTTTGAAACCAATGAGAACAAAGACACAACATACCAGAATCTCTGGGACACATTTAAAGCAGTGTGTACAGGGAAATTTATAGCACTAAATGCTCACAAGAGAAAGCAGGAAAGATCTAAAATTGACACTCTAACATCGCAATTAAAAGAACTAGAGAAGCAAGAGCAAACGTATTCAAAAGCTAGCAGAAGGCAAGAAGTAACTAAGATCAGAGCAGAACTGAAGGAGATAGAGACACAAAAAACCCTCTAAAAAATCAATGAATCCAGGAGTTGGTTTTTTGAAAAGATCAACAAAATTGACAGACCACTAGCAAGACTAATAAAGAAGAAAAGAGAGAAGAATCAAATCGACGCAATTAAAAATGATAAAGGGGATATCACCACCGACCCCACAGAAATACAGACTACCATCAGAGAATACTATAAACACCTCTACGCAAATGAACTAGAAAATCTAGAAGAAATGGATAATTTCCTGGACACTTACACTCTCCCAAGACTACACCAGGAAGAAGCTGAATTCCTGAATAGACCAATAGCAGGCTCTGAAATTGAGGCAAGAATTAATAGCCTACCAACCAAAAAAAGTCCAGGACCAGATGGATTCACAGCTGAATTCTACCAGAGGTACAAGGAGGAGCTGGTACCATTCCTTCTGAAACTATTCCAATCAATAGAAAAAGAGGGAATCCTCCCTAACTCATTTTCTGAGGCCAACATCATCCTAATACCAAAGCTTGGCAGAGATACAAAAAAAAAGAGAATTTTAGACTGATTGTTATTTTCTATGTCATTAGAACTTTAGACCTTTCCACATTTTCATGGTTGCATCTTTTTCTCAGTGTCTCTGTTTTGGCAGCCATCAATGAGACCCTGCCAGGTCTCCATGGCAGGGACCTGATGGACAGAAGGCCCAGGTCAGTGCATTTCAAATTCACAACCTCCTTTGCACAGAAAGTTTCCTTCCCACAGGCTCCCAGCAAGGGTGTGAAAGCAAGCCTAGTTCTCTCAGGCTCTCTTTAACTTTAATGGGTGACTGGTAGAAGGACTCCCCATCAGCCTTGCAAAAACTATCTTAGAGCTACATTGATACCTAAAACTTCTTTCTCTTTCTTTTTCACAGGAGTCAGCTTTGCATAGTGGTCTGTGGGTTCTCCCATACTACCTTCATGCCTGCCCCACGTTCCCTCACAGGTGTCTTCCATGATAAATTATTACATATGTCCAATGCCAACCTGGATGCATCTCAGTTGGTAAAAAGTAACATACCAGTCTTGATTCTTTGCACTTAGCTTTTTTCCTTTCTCTCCCACAAGTAGTCAGTAACCATGTCCTAGCGTTTTATGTGGTACCTCTTTTTCTATATATATATATATGGAAATAGGTACTGTTGAGGGGCACGTCCTATGTGCCAGGTGCTGTGCTAAATACTTTACCTGCACCTCATTTAATTCACACAGTAACCCTGTCAGGTCAACATTATTTCCATTTTGCCAATGAAAAGACACAAGCTTAAAGTAGTGTAAAATCTCTCCTGGTGTCATATGGCTAGTAAAAGGTGGATCTGAGATTTGATTCTAGGACTATTTGACCTCAAGGCTAATGACGATGGTAGTAATATAACAGCTGACATTGGTTCGTCTGTGTGTGGCATCTTGTTTCATTAACTGCATGAAACCTTTAAAAGAATGGTATGAAGAAAGCTCTCTCATACTTCAGGATATGAAAGAAGAACAAACTAAACCCAAGCACAGTGATTGAAGGACACAATACGGATTAGAGTGGATAAAAAGAAAATGGAGAATGGAAGAAGAATAGAGGAAATTAATGAAACCAAAGATGATTCTTCAAAGTAAAATCAACAAAATTGATGACCATTAACTAGACTGATTAAGAAAAAAAGAGAGAAGATTAAGAGAGAAAACTAAAATCAGAAATGAAAATGGATTCCGAGCATGGTGGGTCATCTTTTAATACTAGCATTTTCAAAGGTCACAGTGGGAGGATCTCTTGAGGCCAGGTGTTTGGACCAGCATAGGTAACCTGAGGAGACCTTACATCTACAAAAAAATTTAAAAACCAATTAGGTGGGCATGGTGGCATGCATCTGTAGTCCTAGTATCTTGGGAGGCTGAAGAAGGAGAATTGCTTGAGCCCAGGAGGTTGAGGCTGCAGTAAGCCATAATCACGCCACTGTATTTCAGCCTGGGCTGGCCTACAAAGTGAGAGCCTGTCTCTCTCTCTTAAAAAAATAAAATAAAATAAAATAATAAAGAAAAAGGAAAAAAATGAAGTGATTACTACCAATTCTAATGAAATAATGATTATGAAAGAACTGTAAATAATTGTATGCCAATAAATTGGATAAGCTAGATGAAATAGATAAATTCCTAGAAAAATACAAAAATATGAATAGAACTATAATCAGTAATAAGATTGAATAAGTAAAAGCATTTGATGAAATTCAGTATTTTTTTGTAATAAAAGCATTCTAACTAAGAATGGAAGGAAACCACCTCATCATAAAGGTAATATGGGAAAAACCCAATGCTAACATCATACTCTGTGGAGAAAGACTGAAAGGTTTCCCTGTATGAGCAGGAACAAGACAAGGATGCTGCTTTTGACACTTCTATTCAATGCAGTACTGAAAGGTCTTGTCAGAAAAATTAGGCAAGATTTTTAAAAAGACATTCAAATTGGAAGAAAGGAGTAAAATTATTTCTGTTTGCAGATAACTTGAACTTATTTGTAGAAAATCCTAAAGATGGAACAAACCTATTAGAATTAATAAATGAATTCAGTAATGTTGCACAATACAATATCAACGTTCAAACATCAGTCGTATTTCAAGACACTAACCATGAACAATCTGAAGGGAAATTAAGAAAAACAATTTAGGGGGGCAGAGCAAGATGGCCTAATAGGAACAGCTCCAGTCTCAAACTCCCAGCGCGAGCGACACAGAAGACAGGTGATTTTGCATTTTCAACTGAGGTACTGGGTTCATCTCACTAGGGAGTGCAGAACAATCGGTGCTGGTCAGCTGCTGCAGACCGTCCAGCAAGAGCTGAAGCAGGGCGAGGCATCGCCTCACCTGGGAAGCGCAAGGGGGAAGGGAATCCCTTTTCCTAGCCAGGGGAACTTAGACACACAACACCTGGAAAATCGGGTAACTCCCACCCCATTACTGCACTTCACCAAGGATCTTAGCAAACGGGAACA
Organism: Macaca thibetana thibetana; assembly: GCF_024542745.1. NCBI lineage: Eukaryota > Metazoa > Chordata > Mammalia > Primates > Cercopithecidae > Macaca > Macaca thibetana. The sequence continues at coordinate 47,862,900 of NC_065596.1, read as the reverse complement.
CCAGCAGATTATATCCCACACCTGGATGGGAGGGTCCCACACCCACGGTGACTCCCTCATTGCTAGCACAGCGGTCTGTGATCTACAGGCAAGGCAGCAGCCAGGCTGGGTGAGGGTCGCCTGCCATTGCTGAGGCTTAAGTAGGTAAACAAAGCCGCTAGGAACCTTGAACTGGGTGGAGCTCACTGCAGCTCAAGGAGTCCTGCCTGTCTCTGTAGAGTCCACCTCTGGGGACAGGGCACAGCTAAACAACAACAACAACAACAAAAAGAAGCAGCTGAAACCTCTGCAGACGCAAATGACTCTGTCTGACAGCTTTGAAGAGAGCAGTGGATCTCCCAACATGGACGTTGAGATCTGAGAAGACAGACTGCCTGCTCAAGTGGGTCCCTAACCCCTGAGTAGCCTAACTGGGAGACATCCCCCACTAGGGGCAGGCCTACACCCCACATCTCACACGGTGGAGTACACCCCTGAGAGGAAGCTTCCAAAGCAAGAATAAGACAGGTACACTCGCTGTTCAGAAATATTCTATCTTCTGCAGCCTCTGTTGCTGATACCCAGGCAAACACAATCTGGAGTGGACCTCAAGAAATCTCCAACAGACCTACAGCTGAGGGTCCAGACTGTTAGAAGGAAAACTAACAAACAGGAAGGACACCCACACCAAAACCCCATCAATATGTCACCATCATCAAAGACCAGAGGGAGATAAAACCACAAAGATGGGGAAAAAACAGGGCAGAAAAGCTGGAAATTCAAAAAATAAGAGAACATCTCCCCCTGCAAAGGAACGCAGCTCATCGCCAGCAACAGATCAAAGCTGGATGGAGAATGACTTTGACAATATGAGAGAAGAAGGCTCCAGTCCATCAAACTTCTCAGAGCTAAAGGAGGAATTACGTACCCAGCGCAAAGAAACTAAAAATCTTGAAAAAAGAGTGGAAGAATTGATAACTACAATAATTAATGCAGAGAAGGCCATAAACGAACTGACAGAGATGAAAACCATGACACGAGAAATACGTGACAAATGCACAAGCTTCAGTAACCGACTCGATCAACTGGAAGAAAGAGTATCAGTGATTGAGGATCAAATGAATGAAATGAAGCGAGAAGAGAAATCTAAAGAAAAAAGAAGAAAAAGAAATGAACAAAGCCTGCCAGAAGTATGGGATTATGTAAAAAGACCAAATCTATGTTTGATTGGGGTGCCTGAAAGTGAAGGGGAAAATGGAACCAAGTTGGAAAACACTCTTCAGGATATCATCCAGGAGAACTTCCCAAACCTAGTAGGGCAGGCCAACATTCAAATTCAGGAAATACAGAGAAGGCCACAATGATAATCCTTAAGAAGAGCAACTCCAAGACACATAATTGCCAGATTCACCAAAGTTGAAATGAAGGAAAAAATCGTAAGGGCAGCCAGAGAGAAAGGTCGGGTTACCACAAAGGGAGGCCCATCAGACTAACAGCAGATCTCTCAGCAGAAACTCTCCAAGCCAGAAGAGAGTAGGGGCCAATATTCAACATTCTTAAAGAAAAGAATTTTCAACCCAGAATTTCATATCCAGCCAAACTAAGTTTCATAAGTGAAGGAGAAATAAAATTCTTTACAGATAAGCAAATGCTTAGAGATTTTGTCACCACTAGGCCTGCCTTACAAGAGACCCTGAAGGAAGCACTAAACATGGAAAGGAATAACCGGTACCAGTCATTGCAAAAACATGCCAAAATGTAAAGACCATCGAGGCTAGGAAGAAACTGCATCAACTAACGAGCAAAATAACCAGTTAATATCATAATGGCAGGATCAAGTTCACACATAACAATCTTAACCTTAAATGTAAATGGACTAAATGCTCCAATTAAAAGACACAGACTGGCAAACTGGATAAAGAGTCAAGACCCATCAGTTTGCTGTATTCAGGAGACCAATCTCACATGCAGACACATACATAGGCTCAAAATAAAGGGATGGAGGAAGATCTACCAAGCAAACGGAGAACAAAAAAAAGCAGGGGTTGCAATACTAGACTCTGATAAAACAGACTTTAAACCATCAAAGATCAAAAGAGACAAGGCCATTACATAATGGTAAAGGGATCAATTCAACAGGAAGAGCTAACTATCCTAAATATATATGCACCCAATACAGGAGCACCCAGATTCATAAAGCAAGTCCTTAGAGACTTACAAAGAGACGTAGACACCCATACAATAATAATGGGAGACTTCAACACCCCACTGTCAACATTAGACAGATCAACGAGACAGAAAGTTAACAAGGATATCCAGGAATTGAACTCATCTCTGCAGCAAGCAGGCCTAATAGACATCTACAGAACTCTCCACCCCAAATCAACAGAATATACATTCTTCTCAGCACCACATCACACTTATTCCAAAATTGACCACATAGTTGGAAGTAAAGCACTCCTCAGCAAATGTACAAAAACAGAAATTATAACAAACTGTCTCTCAGATGACAGTGCAATCAAACTAGAACTCAGGACTAAGAAACTCAATCAAAACCACTCAACTACATGGAAACTGAACAACCTGCTCCTGAATGACTACTGGGTACATAACAAAATGAAGGCAGAAAAAAGATGTTCTTTGAAACCAATGAGAACAAAGATACAACATACCAGAATCTCTGGGACACACTTAAAGCAGTGTGTAGAGGGAAATTTATAGTATTAAATGCCCACAAGAGAAAGCTGGAAAGATCTAAAATTGACACTCTAACATCGCAATTAAAAGAGCTAGAGAAACAAGAGCAAACACATTCAAAAGCTAGCAGAAGGCAAGAAATAACTAAGATCAGAGCAGAACTGAAGGAGACAGAGACACAAAAAACCCTCCAAAAAATCAATGAATCCAGGAGTTGGTTTTTTGAAAAGATCAACAAAATTGACAGACCGCTAGCAAGACTAATAAAGAAGAAAAGAGAGAAGAATCAAATAGACGCAATAAAAAATGATAAAGGGTATATCACCACTGACCTCACAGAAATACAAACTACCATCAGAGAATACTATAAACACCTCTATGCAAATAAACTAGAAAATCTAGAAGAAATGGATAATTTCCTGGACACTTACACTCTCCCAAGACTACACCAGGAAGAAGCTGAATTCCTGAATAGACCAATAGCAGGCTCTGAAATTGAGGCAATAATTAATAGCCTACCAACCAAAAAAAGTCCAGGACCAGATGGATTCACAGCTGAATTCTACCAGAGGTACAAGGAGGAGCTGGTACCATTCCTTCTGAAACTATTCCAATCAATAGAAAAAGAGGGGATTCTCCCTAACCCATTTTGTGAGGCCACCATCATCCTGATAGCAAAGCCTGGCAGAGACACAAAAAAAAAGAGAATTTTAGACCAATATCCCTGATGAACATCAATGCAAAAATCCTCAGTAAAATACTGGCAAACCAGATCCAGCAGCCCATCAAAATGCTTATCCACCAGGATCAAGTGGGATTCATCCCTAGGATGCAAGGCTTCTTCAACATAAGCAAATCAAAAAACCTAATCCAGCATATGAACAGAACCAAAGACCAAAACCACATGATTATCTCAATAGATGCAGAAAAGGCCTTTGACAAAATTCAACAGCCCTTCATGCTAAAAACTCTCAATAAATTCGGTATTGATGGAACATATCTCAAAATAATATGAGCAATTTATGACAAACCCACAGCCAATATCATACTGAATGGGCAAAACTGGAAAATTTCCTTTGAAAAGTGGCACAAGACAGGGATGTCCTCTCTCACCACTCTTACTCAACATAGTGTTGGAAGTTCTGCCTAGGGCAATCAGGCAAGAGAAAGAAATCAAGGGTATTCAGTTAGGAAAAGAAGGAGTCAAATTGTCCCTGTTTGCAGATGACATGATTGTATATTTAGAAAACCCCATGGTCTCAGCCCAAAATCTTCTTAAGCTGATGAGAAACTTCAGGGAAGTCTCAGGATACAAAATTAATGTGCAAAAATCACAAGCATTCTTATACACCAGTTACGGACAAATAGAGAGCCAAATCATGAATGAACTTCCATTCACAATTGCTTCAAAGAGGATAAAATACCTAGGAATCTAACTTACAAGGGATGTAAAGGACCTCTTCAAGGAGAACTACAAACCACTGCTCAGTGAAATCAAAGAGGACACAAACAAATGGAAGAACATACCATGCTCATGGATAGGAAGAATCAATATCGTGAAAATGGCCATATTGCCCAAGGTAATTTATACATTCAATGCCATCCCCATCAAGCTACCAATGAGTTTCTTCACAGAATTGGAAAAAACTGCTTTAAAGTTCATAAGGAACCAAAAAAGAGCCCGCATCTCCAAGACAATCCTAAGTCAAAAGAACAAAGCTGGAGGTATCACGCTACCTGACTTCAAACTATACTAAAAGGCTACAGTAACCAAAACAGCATGGTACTGGTACCAAAACAGAGATATAGACCAATGGAACAGAACAGAGTCCTCAGAAATAATACCACACATCAGCCATCTGATCTTTGTCAAACCTCAGAGAAAGAAGAAATGGGGAAAGGATTCCCTATTTAATAAGTGGTGCAGGGAAAATTGGCTAGCTATAAGTAGAAAGCTGAAACTGGATCCTTTCCTTACTCCTTATACAAAAATTAATTCAAGAAGGATTAGAGACTTAAATGTTAGACCTAATACCTTAAAAACCCTAGAAGAAAACCTAGGTAATACCATTCAAGACATAGGCATGGGCAAGGACTTCATGTCTAAAACACCAAAAGCAGAGGCAACAAAAGCCAAAATTGACAAATAGATCTAATTAAACTAAAGAGCTTCTGCACAGTAAAAGAAACTACCATCAGAGTGAACAGGCAACCTACAGAATGGGAGAAAATTTTTGCAATCTACTCATCTGACAAAGGACTAATATCCAGAACCTACAAAGAACTCAACCAAATTTACAAGAAAAAAACAAACAGCCCCGTCAAAAAGTGGGCAAAGGATATGAACAGACATTTCTCAAAAGAAGACATGCATACAGCCAACACATGCATGAAAAAGTGCTCATCATCACTGGCCATCAGAGAAATGCAAATCAAAACCACAATGAGATACCATCTCACTCCCGTTAGAATGGCGATCATTAAAAAGTCAGGAAACAACAGGTGCTGAAGAGGATGTGGAGAAATAGGAACACTTTTACACTGTTGGTGGGATTGTAAACTAGTTCAACCATTATGGAAAACAGTATGGCGATTCCTCAAGGATCTAGAACTAGATGTACCATATGACCCAGCCATCCGACTACTGGGTATATACCCAAAGGATTATAAATCATGCTGCTCTAAAGACACATGCACTCATATGTTTATTGTGGCACTATTCACAATAGCAAAGATTTGGAATCAACCCAAATGTCCATCAGCGATAGACTGGATTAAGAAAATGTGGCACATATACACTATGGAATACTATGCAGCCATAAAAAGGGATGAGTTTGTGTCCTTTGTAGGAACATGGATGCAGCTGGAAACCATCATTCTCAGCAAAGTATCACAAGAACAGAAAACCAAACACCGCATGTTCTCACTCATAGGTGGGAACTGAACAATGAGATCACTTGGACTCGGGAAGGGGAACATCACACACTGGAGCCTATCATGGGCAGGGGGGAGGGGGGAGGGATTGCACTGGGAGTTATACCTGATGTAAATGACGAGTCAATGGGTGCTGACGAGTTGATGGGTGCAGCACAGCAATATGACACAAGTATACATATGTAACAAACCTGCATGTTATGCACATGTACCCTAGAACTTAAAGTACAATAACAATAAAAAAAAGAAAACAATTTAATTTGTATTAATATCAAAAAGAATAAAATATTTAGGAATAAGTTTAACCAAAGAGGTGAAATGATTATACCTGAAATCCATAAAATATTGCTTAATGATGACATCAATAAAGTGAAAGACATTTTGGTTTCATGAATTAGAAGACTCACTATTGTTGGGAGGACAATGTTACCCAAAGTGAGCTGCAGATTCAATACAACTCCTTCAGAATCTCAGTGACATTTTAATAGTAAAAGAAAAATCCGTCCTAAAATTTATATTAAATCTCATGACTTTAAATAGACAAGCAACTTTGAAGAGGGAGAATGAGGTTGAAAGACTCACAACTCCTGATGTCAGCATTTACTACAAAGCCCCAGTAACCAACACAGTGTGGTACTGGCATAAAGGAGGACATAGAAATTAATGAGATAGAACAGGGGGCCCAGAAAGAAATACTTACACATATGGCCAAATGATTTTCATCGACTATGCCAAGATCGTTCAATGGGGAAAGGACAGTGTTCTCACCAAATGATATTGGGAAAGCTGGATATCCCAGGGCAAGAATGAGTGGAACCTTTACCTAACACCATATACAAAAATTAACCCACAATAGATCAAAGATCTAAATGTAAGAGCAAAATCTATACAACTCTTAGAAGAAAACATAAGAGAAAAGCTTCATGATATAGGATTTCACAATGATTTATTGGTTATAGGAACAAAAGCATAGGCAACGAATAAAATGGATAAATTGGACTTAATAAAAATCAAAACCTTTTATATATTGAAGAACATTATCAAGAAAGTAAAAAGGCAACCTATGAAATGGGAAAATTATTGCAAATTATGAGTGTGAAAAGAAATTAATTTCCAGAATACATGAAAAACTACAAGTGAACAACAGCAAACATCCAGAAACCCAATTAAAAAATGAACAAACAATTAAAATAGAGTTTTCTCCGAAGAAGATATGCAAATATCCAATAAGCCCATGCAGAGTTCCTCAGCGTCATGAAAACATAGAGATATGCAAATCAAAACCACAATGTGACACCACCTCACACACTTTAGGATGGCTTTGATAAACAACGACAGCAACACAAAACAACAAGTGTTTTCAAATAGATGGAAAAATTGGAGCTCTAGTGTATTGCTGATGGGAATGGGAAATGTTATAGCCACTGTAAAAAGTGGTGTGGCTGTTTCTCAAAAAATTAAACAATAAATTACCATTCGACCCAGCAATTCCACTTCTGGACATACTGCCTATAGAATGGAAGGAAATTTGAACAAATATTTGCACACTGATGTTCAGAGAAGCATTACTCACAATAGCCAAAAAATGGAAACAACAGAAAAGTCCATTGAAAGATAAGTGGGTAGGCAAATGAGGTATATCTATACATCGAAATGTTATTCAACCTTAACAAGGAATAAAATTCCAATACATCGTGCAAAGTGGATGAACCTTGAAGACATCATGCTAACTGAAATAAGCCAGACACGAAAGGATAATTATTCTATAATTCCATTTATAAAAGATAGAATAGCCAGTTACATAGAGACAGAAAGTAGAATGGTATGTGCTAAGGGTTAGGGGGAGAAGAAGTGAGAGTTACTGTTTATAGGGTACAGAGGTTTAATATGGCAAAAGGAAAAAGTTCTGGAAATGGATAGTGTGATGGTTACACAACACTAAATTGCACACGTAGAAATAGTTAATGATAAGTCTTATATTAGATATATATAAAGTGTCCTGGTAGTCTTACATTCTATAAATACACACTTTTTTCATTGCCCCTTTCCTGCCATGCAGAGCCCCAGAGGTGAATCTCCCTATTTATTCAAGTGTGCATCACTCACTGTCCTCTGTGCTGTGTCCCACATGCAGTGCCCACAGCCTCATACAGCCAATGACTTCAGAGCCAGGACACAACTCAAGAGTTCTCCCCGAGGCTCCCTCTCTTCTTATTTCCCTGCAGCCTAGGCTTCACTTCAACTGGCAGCTCGATTTAGCCGAATTCAGGACAGGCCACCAGGGCTTTCTCCACACATGCTGGTCTCACCCCAGGTGGAGTCAGGCAGGGCCAGTCACCAGAGAAGCCTGGAGCAGAGAAGGGAGCAGTCTGAGCTGCTCCTCCCTCATCCAAGGGGCTTCCTCCTCTCATTTAGGGGAAAAATGTGAGCTTGTTTCAAAACCTCAGATGTTCCTTGTAGCTCATGGAGTAGGTAAAAGGAAACAAAGACGTGGCAGAAAGGGATGTGTTGGTGACAGCGAGAAGCAACGTGACCTTGAGGACTCTCCTTCTTGTCCCTCTGTGAAGCCTCTTCCAACACAGGGCTCAGGGCTGAAAAAGCCCCCTCCCCACCCTTGTCAGACTGGACACAAAGTCAGCCATGAGAAAAGAGGAAAACAGGGAGAAGAGAGTCTGTAGAGACAATTTAGGAAGGTTCAAAAGGAGAATTTAGGATTTGCTTCTGCCCATGGGACACAGACTGGCAATAAAAATGTTTTCCTGACTCTTCTCTGAAAGCCAGATAGACTCCACCTAAAACCCTATTGCCAATGATGCAGGGATCCACTTACCAGAGACTCTGATCGTCTTGAATGTGGAAAGTTCGCTGCCAGTGGCTGAGTTACGAACAGAGCAACGATAGAGCCCGCTATGCTTTGTAGTAATTTGGGGGATATAGATCCTTGGTCCTGATTGCAGAAACCTCCCATTTATTGTCCAAGTATACTCTGCCGGTGGATTAGAGTCCGTGAGGCAGTACAAGTAGAGGTTTTGTCCTAAACGGTAGTCGGTCCATGAAGGGAAAATGCTGGGGATGTCTGGACCATCTGCAGTAAAGAGAATAAAGCCACAGGTGATGTTGTCCAAGGGAAGGGGATGCTCCTGGTCTCTTAAATTGACACAGTGTCCTCCTGAGCCAAGACACACCCTCAAGTCCCAGCCAAACCCGTTCTGTGTTCACTGAGCCAAGGCCTGAGGTATTCACCTGTTTCTCCCATCACAGGCTGTAGACCCCAAGTCTCCCATGACAAGAGCATCCCTTCCCCTTCTATTCTTGGTTAAGGCTGTGCCTACCCAGGTTTTCCAGGGCAGGGAGTCATGTCCCACTCGGGTGTCCAGAAATAAAATGTCTGTAAGTGGACCTGAGACAGACTGAGATGTCTGGTCTCTGGTAGTTTGGATTTAAGCTGGTGGCCTGGCCCACAGAGGAAACAAAGATACAGAGGACATCCAGGGTGACTGGTCACTGCAGATGCTACCAACTCGGTCCCATATTTCACATTCATAGGTTCCTGTGTCATTTCTTGTGACACTGGGTAGAATGAGGATCTTGTTTTTACCGGGTTGCTTTAGCCTGGGACTGACCGGGAGGCTCCGACCATTTACCCACCACATGTAGGTGTAGCCCTGAGTCTTAGGTTCACAAGTTAAGGCTACAGCGTTCTTATTCTCCATGGGGTTGATGTTGCTGGTGATGTAGGACTTGCGCAGCTCTGCTGTGTGGACAGCAGAGAGAAGATTGTCCTGTGTGGCACCTTTGATTCCTCCACAGGTATCCTTCAATCAGAGTTGGCACCTCCCACCGGTCAGCCCTCCTGAGTCCTTCAAAGTCAACAGCTGGTGCATGTGTCATTAGACAGATGCATGATGATCTAAGGGCTCAAAGACTGTGAGGCCACCTGCTCTGTCTTAGGGAAGCACAGACATTCTCAAGTGTGAATTGAGAAGCAGTGTTGGGTCACGGACAGACACATCAGTGGGAGTCCCAGGCCCAGGTACCCCTCCCAGTCCCTCTCTAATCAGCTGACTGGCTGGCTCACCTTGGGTTCCTTACCTGGAATGTGCAACTGCTGGGCCCCTTCCAAATTCCATCCTACTTTCCCCCCAAGATGTGATTTCTCTGCAGTTTCCGTTTCCAAGGATATTCTAGAGATGAGTAATAATGGGACTTCCCATTGTCCTGAAACCCTGAAGATACTGAGCAGCCTGGCCTGGGACTGGATGTTTCAGCAGAAATAAGACAGGGGAGACCAGAGTCAAGCCTGGAGGTCAGTTCAGTCATCAGGCCGTGGAGGCACAAGGTGGGGCAGTTTTCTGCAGGTGTTCCATATGACTTACCCCTGTATGTTTTAGTGATCTGGGGGATAAAGAACACTTGTGCTGATTGCTGAAACATCCCATCAATCAGCCAAGAATGCTCTGCCAGTGGGTGAGAGTCTGTGAGGCAGGAGAGCTTGGGGACTTCCCCTGTGTCCTAATAGGTGTATGAAGAAGAAATGGTGGGAGCATCCAGGCCATCTGGAGCAAAGAGAATAAAGTCACAGATGATATTGTCAGAGGGAAGGGAAAATCCTGGTCTATGGAAGGGCCACAGTGACCCTGTGAGCTAAGTCACAACACTGAAGTCCCAGTCAAATCCCTGCTGTGTTCACTGATCTGGAGCCTGAGACATTCACCTTTTTTTCCCATCATAAGCTGTGGACCCTGAGTCTCCTGTGACAGGAGCAGCCTCTTCTCTCCCATTGGTGATCAAGCCAAAGCCTACTCTTAGTAGACATGGTCAGCTTTGATATCCAGGGGTAAAAGTCTCTGTACTTGCCCCTGAGAGGGACTGGGAGGCCTGGCCTCTGGCCATGTATATTTGGGATGGCAGCCTGACACACAGAGGAACAGAAAATACTCACAGAGGAGATTCAGGGTGACTGGGTCACTGCGGCTGGAACTCACTGGGTTCTTCATTTCACATTCATAGGGTCCTGCAGTATCCTTTGTGACACCAAATAGAACGAGGGTCCTGTTGTTTTCAGACAGCTGCAACTTGTGACTGATAGGGAGGCTCTGACCATTTATCCACCACAGGTAGCTTACATCCCGAGTGTGAGGATCACAGGATAAGATGACAGTCTCCGTGGCCTCCCTGGGGTTTAAGTTGCTGCTGGAGATGTAGGGCTTGGGAGTCTCCACTATGCAGATAACAGAGAGAAGATTGCCCTGTGTGGCACCTTTGATTCCTCCAAAGACATTTTTCAATCAGAGATGGCATTTCCCACCTCTCAACCCAACCAAGTCCCTAAAAGCCCGTGGCAGGTGTGTGTGTTACAAGACAGATGCATGGCAATCTGAGGGCTCAGAGATTGTGAGGCTGCCTGTTTTATGTGGGAGAAGCACAGACTTTCTCAAGTGTGAATTGAGCAGCAGCATTGTGTCATGGAAAGACACAGGACCAGCAGTCACAGCCCCTGGTGCCTCTCTGAATCCTTCCCTCTCCAACTGCCTGCCTGGCCCACCTGTGGTCCTCACCTGGAGCATGCAGTGCTGGAATCTTCTTAGTTTCAGTCTTACTCTGTCCCCCAAGGTATGCTTTCTCTGCAGCTTCCCTTTCAAGGACATCCTAGAGATGGATGATGGAAATTCCCACTGTCCTTAAACCCTTTGGGTACTGGGAAGCCTGGCCTGGGACTGGGTACTTCAGCAGAAATAACACAGGGGAGACCAGAGTCAAGCCTGGAGGTCAGTTCAGTCATCAAGCAGTGGAGCCACAAGGTGGGGCAGTTTTCCCAGCTGTCTCATAGTGACTGACTTGAGCCAGTGACCTCTAAAGATAGAGTCCAAGGAATGACCTACAAAGAGTGAAGGGGATAGGCAAGAGTTCATGCAGATAAAGTGTTCCTTATGCAGACAACCTAAAACCAAGTGTTTTGGATTTCTAACTTTATTTTATTTTTTTTTTTTTTTTGGAATATTTGCAGTAGATGTACTGGGTCAGCATCCCACATCTGAAAAATTTTAAATCCAAAATGCTCCAGTGAGCACTTCTTTGTAGCATCACATCAGTGGTCAGAAGTGTTGGATTTTGGAGCATTTCAGATTTTGAATTTCCAGATTTGGGATGCTTAATTTGTAATACTGTAATTTTCCTAAAAAAGTTCTCTGGAGTTTAGACCTCATGTTATGTTCTGACTCTAGTAACAAAAAAAATAAAAACAAAAACAAAAAAACTTTTGGAGGAAACATTAAAATGTTGTCATAAGTGGAAATTTTTACTGATGGTCCAAACATCTAAGATCAATTGCTGGTAGTAATATTTCTCTTGATACCCAATTAAGGTTTAGGTGTGGGGTGAATTCCAGCAGGATCACATTATGCTCAAAGAAAGATACCAACCGTGATTTGAAATTAGCAAGTACTTAAGTAGAGAGAGTCCCGTTAAAAGGACAGAACTGGTCAGTGTGTCAATTACATAAAGGGAGGAATTACGCCGATTAAAAGAAGTGATGTGTGTTATGGTAGTAAATATAGAAGGAACTCCCTGTTTCTAATTTCTGTGCAGAGTTAGGAAAAATGGGGAGGAGCCCAGAACAGGTATGTGAAATGCTTTCTTCATTTTCTCTTAACCTCAGGAAATACAACTCGAGTTTCAGTTTGTGTGAATTAGGAAGAGTCTAAGTGAGACGCCAATGGCTCATGTGTCGCCCACAAGAAGAACCCCACCTTATGAAAATGGTATCATCATGAGGAAACAGTTGTATGTGGCACAGGCACTAAAACCACTAGATAGCACCCACATGGCCACCTGCAACAGATCCCCGAAACCACCAGTATTCCCATTACGTGTATGTTACAGCCTTGGTAGTTGTCCCGCAACTACAAAGTTTAAAAATTGCTATTGTCAATACAAAATGTTGAATATGAAGTAGAATATGTTGTTCCACTTTTTTCCCCCAACTCTTTTTGAACTTTCCTGTTTCACTTTTCGAAGTTTCTATCGACACATCCTCAAGCTAGGGATTCTTTCCTCAGCTGTGTGGAGTCTACCAGTAAGCATCGAAAGCATTCTTCATTTCTCTAACAGCACTTTTTGTTTTTTGTTTTTCTGAGACGGAGTCTCACTCTGCTGCCCAGGTTGCAGTGCACTGGCATGATCTTGGCTCACTGCAAGCTCCGCCTCCCTGGTTCACGCCATTCTTCTGCCTCAGCCTCCAGAGGAGCTGGGACTACAGGCACCCGACACCACGCCTGGCTAATTTCTTTGTATTTTTAGTAGAGACGGGGTTTCACCCTGTTAGCCAGGATGGTCTCGATCTCCTGACCTTGTGATCCGCTCACCTCAGACTCCCAAAGTGGTGGGATTACAGGCGTGAGCCACTGTGCCTGGCCATCTCTGAGGGATTTTAACGAGTTGTTGACTTTTGAGATTGTTCAGCTTTTTACTTACTGTTAGAACCAAGTAACAAATATCAAGCTTCTTTTTTTTTTTTTTTTTTTTTTTTTTTTTTTTTTTTTTTGAGACGGAGTCTCGATCTGTCGCCCAGGCTGGAGTGCAGTGGCCAGATCTCAGCTGACTGCAAGCTCTGCCTCCCGGGTTTACGTCATTCTCCTGCCTCAGCCTCCCGAGTAGCTGGAACTACAGGCGCCCGCCACCTCGCCCGGCTAGTTTTTTGTATTTTTTAGTAGAGACGGGGTTTCACTATGTTATCCAGGATGGTCTCCATCTCCTGACCTAGTCATCCGCACGTCTCGGCCTCCCAAAGTGCTGGGATTACAGGCTTGAGCCACCGCACCCGGCCTCAAGCTTCTTTATGCCTGACGGGAAACCAGAAGTCTCTAAGAAGTGACTGGGAATGTGAGCTCCATAGTAGGTTGAGGATGGAGTCACGAGTGAAATGGGTGAAATCAGCCCATGGGCTTTGGAGACTGCAGGCCTGTCCAGCTTCTGACATCTTGGTGAGTCAGTGCAAAGATTACAACAGTGACAGCGAACTAGCATGGCTGACTCCATCTGGCATCTAGTTTCAGGCTGGCTGTCCTCACTCATTCCTGGACATAGGCCAGGCTAACCATGGGTGGAATGTAGTTTATGGATTAACTTTGAAGAAATAATAATAGTTTCATATACCCAAAGGATTATAAATTATGCTGCTATAAAGACACATGCACACGTATGTTTATTGCAGCACTATTCACAATAGCAAAGACTTGGAATCAACCCAAATGTCCATCAGTGACAGATTGGATTAAGAAAATGTGGCACATATACACCATGGAATACTATGCAGCCATCAAAAAGGATGAGTTTGCGTCCTTTGTAGGGACATGGATGCAGCTGGAAACCATCATTCTTAGCAAACTATCACAAGAACAGAAAACCAAACACCGCATGTTCTCACTCATAGGTGGGAACTGAACAATGAGATCACTTGGACTCAGGAAGGGGAACATCACACACCGGGGCCTATCCTGGGGAGGGGGGAGGGGGGAGGGATTGCATTGGGAGTTATACCTGATGTAAATGACGAGTTGATGGGTGCAGCACAGCACACCAACATGGCACAAGTATACATATGTAACAAACCTGCACGTTATGCACATGTACCCTACAACTTAAAGTATAATAATAATAAATAAATTTTTAAAAAAAGAAAAAAAAAGAAAAAAAACATAAAACTAATTCCCTTATTTTGCCCAGGGATTGCCTTTGCAAAACTGGTGAAAGACCATGAGACTAAGATTATAGGAGGGAACTGAATTCTGCTAAAATGGAGGCACAGTTTCTATAATCCCTTACTGCTCAAATGTCATTTGGCCAGAGTGTACAAAATTTGTAACTAATTGCTGCTATAGATAACATCACTATTGTAGAACCTGAGATTGGTCTTTTGAGATGTTTCTCATTTCTTGCATTCTGGTAACCCACTGACCTCATCCATACCCGTGACTAATGGCTCAGCGAGTCACGTGGTCCCCACCTAGAGTCAGATTCAAGCACAAACAGATCATTTCCCGCCGCCCGCATGATTCCATCCCCAAACAATCAGCAGTACCCATTTTTTACTCCTGTGCCCCTGAAACTATCCTTGAAAATCTTTAACCCCTGATCCACTAAGGAGGCTGATTTGAGTAATAATAAACCTCCATACTCCTGTTTGGCAGAGTTGGACTCATTAAAATCTTTCTTTACTGCAAATCACCATCGGGATAAATTGGTTCTGTTTGTGCAGTAGGCCAGAAGAATTTGTTTGGGAATTATAAGAGTGGATGGAGGAGCTGCCTATCCCTGTCCCATGGTCTTGTCCACAGATCAGCCTCACAAAGGAAAGAGCCCTGGGTGGGGATACAGTGGAAGCTCATTCTCTTAGTGACCTGGGGACATTGGCTTGAGATGAAGCCTGGCAGGAGTGGCAACTCCAGGTGATTTCTGTGCCTTTTCTATTTCCTGGGAGGTGGGCCAGGCCACAGTGTTAGCAGGAAGGGAACAGAACAGTCAGCCTAGTTAGAGGGAGTGTCTGGGGAAGGGCTAGGGGTGGAGGAAGAAGCTGTGCAGGACAGGGCTTGCCAGGTAGAATGAAGTGGGAGGAAGATGAGGGACACAGAGAAGCAGAGAGAGGCAGAGACAGCCTGGCAGTGAACAGTGGGGCCTACAGTGACTTCAGAGACCCCAGGGACTAGGTGCCCCCATTTCCACAATCCAGGACCAGGGAGCCCTGATAACCCTCCAGTGACCAAAGAGCTTCAGAGTTATACATGAGGTGGGGTGGCTTTAGGGGCAAGAGGTAGTGGGGGGGATGAAACATGGCTGTCAGCCTCTGAAGGAAAAGGGACAGGTGTGGCTAGAACTTCCTAGGATTCTGCATCCAAGATACAGTCTAAAGAGGTTATGGATCATTCATTTCTTCATTCAATTCCTTCATTTGTTATGTGAGAGCTCCTGAGTGTGTGTCTCTCACTGGGCCAGTGCTGGTGCGGGGTGTGTGTGTGGGGAACGGGAACAAGGTCCTCTCTTTTATCCTGTCATGCCAGTGACATGGACACTTTGGGAAACAGGATTTCAGGTTCAGTGATACGGGTTACGATCTGAGGGGGAGGCCTGGACATTTTTTGCACTGACTCTGACAGTTGAGGTAGGTGATTTAGTTCTGGAGAACAGACTAATCAGCTGACCATTTGCTCTCACTCCTCTGAGGCTTGGATGCCGAAGATGAGAGGATTTGAGCCAATAAATGACTATGGGGTCCTTGGAATCCAATAGGCCCTCACTTCTGGTGGAGGAGAGGATGGGCCTGTGGCTGCAGACAGACCTCATGTGACCCTGATCTGCCTTTTGTGTTTGTGTGACTCTGGTTCAGTGACTGTGCCTTCCTGTGCCTCAGTTTTCTCTCAGTCAAATAAGCTAAATGGCAAATGGACTGTGGCTTTTCATGCTATCTGTGAATAAATTGTAAATTCTTCACAGTCACCTGACCTAATGCTTGGCACAGTGGAGGTGTTCACACAAACAGCATTTATTGTTATTCACTTCCATGAGAGAGCACCTTTAGGTCAGATCCCTGTGGACAAGCTGCTGCCGGGTACATTTTCTCTCTTCTGTTTCTGCTTCTGGGGATATTAGAGTTTCTATGGAGTGTCCTAAGCCTCACAAGGCAGTTGGCTGATGATCTACAAAGCTTGTCTTTCTGTCCTCTCCACTCTGAGTGTCAGGTGAAGAAAGTTCTGTCCTTGCCCAGATGATGCTCTGAGGGCTGAGCCCTGGCAGTGAGCAGCTCCAGGAGACACAGTCCTCAGACAGCTGGTAAATCCTTGGCCCCAGTAAGCCCTGCCACAACCCAGCCATGGCACAGGCTCCTCAGCTTTATCTGGAGTAAGGATTTAGGGACAGGGGTCTGGGGTTGAGGCTTCTAGGGCTGAGCTTCTCTGAGAGTATCTCAGGGGGCCTCTTAGGCAAAGCCCTACTCAGTTCTCCAGGGTCTTTCTCAGGGTCAAGTTTATGAAGAGGACATGAAGTGCTTGGCTGAGGCTGATCTCCTCCTGCTGAGCACCCCCCCCCCCATCAGACTGTCCTTCCTGTGCAGCAAGTGTCTGCAGGGTCTGGAGGCAGGAAAGGAATTCTGATCTGTTGAGGTTTGTCTCCTCTGTGTGTGTCCTGCACTAAATGCCGAAACCCCAACATGGGACATAATGCAGAGAGGGACACAGGCACAGTCTAGGCCTGACAATCCTGTGTGTGCAAAGTAGAAGTGACCCCGCCCCCCAACACCCAGGGATCATGTGGAATCACTCACCGTATAAGGTGAAATGTCCAGTTACTCCTTTAATCTTATCACCTCGCTTTATAATTTCTATGGTGTAGGATCCTGTGTCATTCTGGGTGACATTCTGGATCAGCAGGGATGCATTGGAATATACTGTTTCTCGTCCACTGTATGCAGGCCCAAATATAATTGTTTCAGTGTCTATTGTATACGCTGTAATGAATTGGTGGAAGTCCATTATTTGCCCTTTGAACCAGACGTAGCCAGTAAGATTCTCAGGCAAATTCTGGACAAGTAGAAGAACATCCTTCCCCTCGGAAACTTTGGTTGGCTGGGCTTCAATCGTGACTTGGGCAGTGGTGGGCGGGTTCCAGAAGATTAAAAGTAATACTAGGAGGTGGAGAGAGCATCAGTCAATATTGAGACCTATGTATTGGGGTGAAAAGATGGAGCCCTGGGTTCTGAGAAGAGTTCTTCAATCATCAGCCTTGAAGACACACACACACACACACACAGGCCCCTTTTGTGTGTGTGTGATTGTGTGTTTGTGTCTTACTGTCCTACTGAGTCAAGGCCAGTGGCACGACCCTCATTCCTTCAACGCTTCTGACCTCGGCATTTTTCTCTTTGGAATCCTCTTCCCCAGAGGTCTGCACGGCTCCCTCCACACTGCCCTCAGGTCCTGCTCACATCAGGGCGTCCTTAGATCTTTCCTGACACCTCCTTCAGAGACCCTGGGTCTTCCCTTTCTGACCTTTCCCTGCTCTGCTCCCTCCGGAGCTCTTGTCAACACCTGACCTCACATTCTAGATCATTTGCATGTCTGTCTTCCTGCCCATGAGAGCATGAGTTCCATGAGGACAGGGACGTTAGTGATCTTGGTTGCACCCCAGTGCCTCAGGGCTGTAGACTCCTGTACATGTGAGAGTTCCCAGGGTCCTCCATGCCCGGGGTGTTTTTGTTTTTTTTTTTTTTTTTTTTTTTCTTCCCCCAATTGTTGAGGTTTTTGGCTGAGGACAATGTTTCATACCCTGCTTATATTTTCATTTGAAGTGTAATCTGATAATAGTTATTATTATCATTTTTCAAAATCTGATGACCAGTGATGATCAACTAGCAAAACAGAACACTTGAGATTTTCCTACCTCTTACCAATTCCTGTTCAATGTGATTTTCCTGTTCTGACCCCTGTCTCTCTCTGGTATATTCCCTATCCAGGCTCCAACAGAGCCTTCTTTCCTTTTTTTTTTTTTTTTTTTTTTTTTTTTTTTTTTTTTTTTTTTTTGAGACAGAGTATCGTACTGTCGCCCCGGCTGGCATGCAATGGCGCGATCTCGGCTCACTGCGATCTCTGCCTCCCAGGTTCATGAAATTCTCCCGCCTCAAACTCCCGAGTAGCTAGGATTACAGGAGCACACCACCACACCTGCTAATTTCTTGTATTTTTAGTAGAGACTGGGCTTCACTGTGTTGAGAAGACTGCTCTTGAACTCCTGACCTCAAGATTCGCCCACCTCAGCCTTCCAAAGTGCTGGCTTGTTTTATTTTTTGGAACCGCATCCTCTCCAGGAAAATCCATCCAATCATTCTGCTTCCTCCTCCTGTCCTCTCCCAGGAAGTTCCCTCCTCACCTGTGAGCAGGAGCTCCTTCCAGGTAATGTGCAGTGTACAGCGAGGGGCTGAGAGGGGCCCCATGGCTTGTGCCACCTGCGTTTTCTCCTCTGTAGAGATGAGCCTGGGATCCAGAAACTTTCTGAGCACAGCTGTCAGCTGCGCTGTCCTTCCTCCTTCTGTGCTGAGCCTCTTCCTGGGGCAGGAGCACTTCTCAGGCTCATGGGTGGGGTCTGTGTCCAGAGCATCTCTCTATCCCCTCCCCTCTCAGCCCTGCCTCCTTGTCCCTCCTTCTCTTTTTCTTTTTGTCTGTGTGTCAGGTCCCTGGGAATTGTGGAGGCCTACGTCTTTTTCAGCCGTGAGTCTGTCACCAAACCTCGGCACACACTATGTGCAGAAACACAAACACACACACAAAAGAGACACGCACAGACACACACAGTCACACACATACCCTGTAGGTTGGGCAAGCACATTCCTGGGCCTTAGCCTCCTGCTGTCCCCATGGCTCTGGGTCGGGGTGCACATTCACGCCCTTTGTCCTCTTTCAACCCCATCTGGCTCTCCCCTTCAGTGCAGGAGGCTGGAGCTGCACCAGGTCCCTGTCACAGGGACACCCCATTGTGCTGTGGGTGAGTTGTGTGTCGTCTGGTGACAGGGACCCTTCCTTTCTCTAATTATGTCTAGCTTGGCTGCAGCTTCCAAGGATGGATATTCAGGACCTGGGTGTCCCAGAGGAGACTGTCCTTCCTGGAGGTGTGCAGGGTGAATCTCTCATGCCTCTTGTGAGGAGAGGCCTGTGCTGGTTGCTCAGTGGGGGCTCTGAGTCCCACAGTCAAAGGGAAAGTTCTCAGTCACTCTATTGCTCCCTGAGGTCTGGTGGCTGAGCTGGGGCTCAGGGTTTCTCATTTCTTCCTGACCATCTTTGGTGTCCTCTCTTCTCTGCCCATCTGATTGTCCTGTGGTCACCACACCTTCCCCGTGGTGGTGCAGGAGGAAGTGGGGAGTGCCCCAAGAACCCTGTGGAACATGGCTCGTTGGGATACAGGAAGGAGAGCCTGGGACAGAGCAGGGCTTCAGAGCTGGAGAGATTCATCCCGACTTACTCCATGGTCGTGATGGGCTCAGCCCTCCATGTGCTGACATACCCAGGGGTCTGTCCTGAGGGTTTTCACCGGTCCAAGCTGCTCTCTGTAGAGGAGGAACAGGCAGTCACCAGAGAGCCTGTCTGGAGGGACGTTGCTCACACCTGAGAAGGCGGGTGGGGGTGAGTTGTGTTCTCGGAGCAAAGAGCAATAATACCCCCTTCTGCTGGCAGAGACACAGGAGAGGTCTGTCTTCCCAAGGGACAGCCAGGAGTAGGTGAACACACGTATGTGGTGCCTGTGTGTGACCATCACACGCGCTCTGAGCCCCCACGGGGTGCAGCGGGCAGACAGGTCACAGGGTGCCTGACTGATTCCCGGGGAGTCTGTGAGCCCTCAGGCAGCCGCTGTTCTTTGTCAGCGTTAGGCTTGCCCTAGGATGCCCCACAGAACAGGACAGATGGAGCAGAGGTGAGCTTTAGGGAGCAGTGACAAGAAGAGTTGATGAGGATGGAGGGAGGTCACAGGGGAAAGGGCGCAGTGGGGTGTCGCGTGCACCAGCGCTGCCCTGGGAGATGTCTTCTTAACTGAGCCCAGGGAAGGAGCAGGTGTGTGGGGCTGGAGCTGCCTGCAGAGGGAGTGGTGTTAGGTTGGCGGCCGCCAGGTCAGGGAAGAGCTGACAGAGTCCGTGTGGGGAGCATGGAGGACGTTGAGAACTTGGGCCAAGGTGACCCTGGTGAGTGTGGACACTGATTGGCTACGGGTTCTGCTGAGGGAGGTCTGCATCTCCTGGGAAGGCTCCAGGCTAGAGGGACTCTGCCGCCCTCTGGTGGACTGGAAGGGAATTGTGGGTGGCCGAAGTCCCAGGCCAGGCTGCGTGTTTTATTCCACAAGGATCTGCACGTTTCAAACGAGGTCACACATATGTTATGTTACAGCTCCATCATCTTCCAGCCCTGTGAGTCCCAGTCTCTGTGGCTCCACGTTCACTGTTCTCCCTCTTTCACGATCGGATGTCCCGAACGGAGATTTTTGTCACCTTCTGTGACTTTGTGTTTGTGTGCAGTAGGCGGCACTGTGTATACCCTGGGGGAAGTGATGTCTGGGGCTGAGCACTGCACATGGGCTTGGGAACAGAAGACGGAGCAGCAGGGTGGGAGGATCAATGCCAAGGGAGCAGGGACAAGTCATTTTCATTTTCTCATTCTCAGGGACCAGAACCCAGGATTCTGACTCCAGAGTGCAGTACCACACCCTGCTGGTGTCCCTGGATGTCAGGAGTGCTCATAGTGTCATGTTGCCTTGGCATTCCTGTTTTAAGGTGTAAATTTATTTGCCTCACATCAGAGGCAGGCCTTGCTCACCATGGCAGTTTTCAATACTGTATCTGGTTCAAGTGACTGCAGTTGGTGGCCAGCGATAAAATCTAAGAGGCATCTCTCCTGCTTGGTGTGCTGGGCTCCTCTCTCTCCATCTACTTTCTTTAAACTGATATTCTGACATTTGCCCTTACATTTAAAGTGACCACTTCTCAATCACAGTGTGATCTCCTGCTCCCAGTGTTTGCTGCTTCCTTTAAACACATCCATTAAACCTCCTTGCTGGAAAACTGTCAGATAACACCCGGACTTACTAAAGACATTGGCTTACCATTCTCTTCTCTCCTCCCTGCCTGGGCTTGCTGACCTCTGTATCTGTGGTCTCCAGGTGTGCCGAGTGCTCCCCAATGTCTCTAAGTAGTAAAAACATTTACACTTTCACGCCGTGGTTGTATCATTATAGCCTCACATGCCATCCAGGGCCTGACATCGAGGTTGCCCTGTGGGACCTGTGCTCATTGAACCCCTGCTGGAGCTCTTGTTTTGGGACCTGCAGTTCTTCTGGGAACAGGAGCTTCCAGCTAACTTGACTGAAAAACTGATATGATTCATGGAAAACACTGGGTCAGATGATGTATTCATGGACTTCAGCTGCCATAACAAACACCTTAGCCTGGGTCAATTAAATAATAGAAATCGATTTTGCACAGTTCTGTGAATAATGTGCTATTTTAACCACTTTAAAATGTGCAATCAAATGCAAGTAACCACATACACAGTGTTAAGTTACCATCACCACTATTTTTCCTAGAAAATTTTTATCATTTTAAACTGAAACTTTGTATAATTAAAACTATAATAACTCCCTATATTTTCCACCCTAGACCTTGATCATCTCTACTCTGTCTCTGTGAATTTGCGTATTCTTGATGTTTCATATAAATGGAATTGTATATATATGTTATTTAGTTTCTGACATATTTCACTTAGCATAAATGTTTCCAAAGTCCATGCATCTTCCAGTGGATGTCAGAGCTTCATTCCTCTTTATGGCAGATTAACATTCTGTTGTATGTGTGACCACATTTGTTTATTCATGTGCTGATGAACACTTGGATTGTTTTCATATTTTATCTTTTGTGAGTAATGCTACAATCAACATTCCCATGCGAGTACCTGTTTCAGTCCCTGGATTCAATTCTTTGGGTATATACCTAGGAATGGATGCTGTTTCACATGAGAATTCAAGATTAGCTTCTTGAGGAACAGCACAACTATTTCTCCTAGTGGCTGCACATTTTTTTTTTTTTTTTTTTTAAATTTATTTATTATTATTATACTTTAAGTTGTAGGGTACATGTGCATAATGTGCAGGTTTGTTACATATGTATACTTGTGCCATGTTGCTGTGCTGCACCCATCAACTCGTCGTTTACATCAGGTATAACTCCCAATGCAATCCCTCCCCCCTCCCCCCTCCCCATGATAGGCCCCGGTGTGTGATGTTCCCCTTCCTGAGTCCGAGTGATCTCATTGTTCAGTTCCCACCTATGAGTGAGAACATGCGGTGTTTGGTTTTCTGTTCTTGTGATAGTTTGCTAAGAATGATGGATTCCAGCTGCATCCAAGTCCCTACAAAGGACTCAAACTCATCCTTTTTTATGGCTGCATAGTATTCCATGGTGTATATGTGCCACATTTTCTTAATCCAATCTGTCACTGATGGACATTTCGGTTGATTCCAAGTCTTTGCTATTGTGAATAGTGCTGCAATAAACATACGTGTGCATGTGTCTTTATAGCAGCATAATTTATAATCCTTTGGGTATATACCCAGTAATGGGATGGCTGGGTCATATGGTACATCTAGTTCTAGATCCTTGAGGAATCGCCATACTGTTTTCCATAATGGTTGAACTAGTTTACAATCCCACCAACAGTGTAAAAGTGTTCCTATTTCTCCACATCCTCTCCAGCACCTGTTGTTTCCTGACTTTTTAATGATTGCCATTCTAACTGGTGTGAGATGGTATCTCATTGTGGTTTTGATTTGCATTTCTCTGCATTGCTGGTGAGATTATAAAAATGTGGCTGCACATTTTTATAATCTCACCAGCAATGAATGAGGATTCCAAATTCTACATAAGGCTTTCACTTGTTATTTAACATTTGAAATGAATGGTAGCCATATTTGTAGGTTTAGTGTGGGATTCCATTGTGGCTTTGACTTTGTATTTTCCTAATGACTAATGATGTTGAGTTTCTTTTCATGTCCCTCTTGATGATTTGCATATCTTCTTCGAAGAAATGTCTATTTGCGTCCTTTGCCCATTTATATAAATTGGGAGGTTTTTCTCTTTGTTTTTGAGTTGTAGCAGTTCTTTATATATTCTGGGCATGAAACCATTGTCTCTGTGATTTGCAACTATTATGTGTCATTCTGTGATTGGTCTTTTTATTTTCTTGATAATATCCTTTGATGCACAAAAGGCTTGCACATTTAGCCCAATTTATCTATTTTTTGTTTTTGTTTCTCATGCATTTGGGTCATACCTGAGAATCCACTGCACATTTGAGGTCATTAAGTTTTACCCCTATGACTTTTTCTAAGTTGTTTTTGTGGTTATAGATCCTATAATTAACTCACTCATCCACTTTAAGATAACTGTTTGATATGGTTGGAGGTAGTTCTCTAAGTTTATTGCTTTGCATGTGGTTATCTAGTTGTTTCTGCACCATTATTTGAGAGGATGATTGTTCCTTCATTAAATTATCTTGACACCCTTATTCAAGAGAAATGAACTATAATGGTAAGGGTTTACTTGTGGACTCTCAATTCTATTCCTTTCGTCCCTATTTGTATTCTCATGCCAGCAGCTTCTGTTTTTAGTACTTGTAATGTTTTGTGAGATTTCAAATAAGAAAGTTGGAGTTCTGCAATTTATTTTGGCAAAATTGTTTTGGCTCTTTCAGGGGTACTTTTTTAAAAGCAAGGAGGTCAACGTTTTGCAATTGAAAAGCTTTTTCTGTCATATTTCAGGGAAGAATTTTGCAGTCTGGGGATCTTTTCAGGAACTTTATCACAAATAGGTAAATTATCTCCACTTCCTTTGCTGAAGTACTGGGTTGAAATGTGTGTTGCCTCCCGTTGAGGAATTGAGAAACCCTGGAAGCACTTGCTTATGTGGTGAGAGACAGTGAGCTCCTTAATGAGGGGCACAGAAGATATTGCTTTGGGACACAATGTTGTCAGGGGAGCTGTGTGCCTCTCTACTTCTCTATTTTTTTGTGCAGTTGAGATCTCTGCTGGACACACTAGATATTGAAATCTTTGTTGATTCTCTTGGTTCTGGTTTGGCTGACCTGTCAGCTGGAGCTGGAGGACATGCCTGGAAGAGGAGTGACCCCCATGGCAAAGACCAGGGCTCCGCACAGTGAAAGCAGCTGGAACCCAGAGAAGCCACTGAGGTCTGACTCTTAAAACCAAAGACCAGCAGGTGGTGTCCTCAGGGGCAAGTGGACTGCACTGGTACCCATTCAAGTGGACTGGAAAAAGGTAAGAGGCTTTGGACACTCCATTTTCTCTCTCAGCTCTTCAGCAGGAGATTTAGGCCCTGGGCTGGTACTGTCCTGCAGCAGGGGCAGGGTGGACAGCAATGGCTGCATATCAGGCCTAAGTCCATGTCATCCTCTCAGGCATTGCCCCAGAAGACGGAGAATTTTGTTCAGAATCCCAGCCTGGGCACATGGGAGGAACCACCTTATTAAAATTAATTTAAGAAAACAGCATGCATGCTTTATTCTTCTAGAATAATTATTAATGTCATGTTTTACAATGTATCTCTTAATGGAATGGTGAGAATCATCTACATAATGCATGTTTTACGTGGTCTTTTTTATAATTGCAGCTTTCACATGTTCTTATAGAATCCATTTCCTTTGGGAACACACAGGCAGTATCTCTGTGTTCATTTCTACTGGGAAATCTTTATGCAGGGTGGAGAGAGTCACATTTCCTAATGAGAGATGGAAAGCATCTGATTACCAGAAAAAGTGTCCAAATTCTGCTGGTATGATCATGGTGCTGCAGGTAGAGGTCAGTTTAAGGAGGATTCAGGCAAAGCAATTTTGAAAGTCTTTTTTGTTGTTTTTGTTTCTTTGTTTGTTTGTTGTTTTGTGTTCTTATTTTTTACAAAACCATGGGCAGAAGCCACCATCTGGACCCACTTCATGTTGGAATGGATGAGGGAGAGAAATGGAGCTCAGTAAATTGAGAATGAAATTCAGGAGTGGAGAAGAGGTTTCAGAGGTCAACGGGTGTGAGAGGTGAAAGGTTAAATGATGAGAATGTTCAAAACATCTTCTTTCTCCATAATAAGAGAGCATTTATGCCCCTGAGTCAGACAGTGTCCAGGCCAGGGGGAGCAGGATGTTGTCAGCTCTCCTGGGCAAAAGTGAGACTCCAGCAGTGTCCAGCTACCTCATCCAGTTTGGGATTTATTCCTATTTTTAAAATGATCCAACAGTATACCATTTTGAAAATATACAAAAATCTCTATGCTACCATTCACAGATAGACAAGATGGCCCTAACATGGTGAGAGAATCAGAATGGGGTTTGTGTTTACATTATGAATTTTTTCTCCCAATATCTACAGAATTCCCTAACTCAATTTTTTAATGTAACTCAGTGGGTGTCATTCCCCTTCACAGTTACAGACATATACAGTTTACGGTTAAAACCCTTGGAAAACCCACACCCTTTCTGCTGTGAGGTACAGGCAGCCATGTGGCATCACCTCTTAACATGCCTTCTGGGACATCAAATTGCTGATTAAGTAAAAGTCATTTCTGTAGATATTGAAGACCTCCATTTTACCCCTCTCACACTTGTAAATCTTCTACCAAGAGGTGATGGATTTTAGTGGTGATTTGCTTTTATAGATTACTGGAGTTTAATGCTTCTGCCAGGGGCAAATTTTTCATTGGGAAAAGCATTTGGCAAAGTCTGGAGACATTGCTGGTTGTCAGAGCTGGGGGAGGGAGTCCTGCTGGCCTTGAGTGTGTAGAGTCCCCAGATACTGTTGAACATGCTAGAGTTCACAGAGTCCCACCAGCATGACCACTACAAAGTTCAATGCTGAGGAGGAGTGGAGAGCTCCCATGTGCCTTCCCTAGCTTCCCTGGAGCTTTTTACCTTCTCTTTCCATCAGTCTCTACCCCTGTCTCACCTCAGCTTGCTCCTTGAACCTTAGTGCCCTCCACTTGAACTTTCCCATAGTTTAAGACGTGCTGTAATCTCTTGACTCCCTGGCCCCTTTCTGATCCTTAGTAGGGTGTCTTCTGGAGGGGATCCTCACCTTTCCTGGAGCTTCCCAGGATCCAGATGCCCCTGCCCTGTGTGGGCACCAGAGATATGACCGTGTGCCTGTGTCTCTAAAGGTCCTGTCACTCAGGATATTTGTGTGAGAGCAGCTGAGGTGATATTACCCCCCCCCCTAATTTTCTTGGAACATAAAAATATGTACAAACCTTGGAGAGTAAAATGTCTTAATGCATGTCAAAATTTAAAAAAATACATATTTTTCCCTCCCAAACATTACTGGGAAAAATTTGTCACACTACCAGTCATGAAAAATGACACCTAATCAGGGTTATTCACTGTATTGTTTGTTTAACAGCAAAATGTTGGGAACAACCTAGACTTTCACCAGCACGATGCTAGTTAAACAGATTACCTTATATCTACACAATAGAATGTGATGCAGCTGCATAAAAAGTACAGAATCTGTCAGCTATTCATATGGAAACACCTCCATGTTCTATTTTAATTATAGCATCTAAACGTCACAGAATAAGATGCAGTTTTTGTACTAGATCTGACCTTAGAACATTATTTTTACTGTTTTTTGTTTTTTTGTTTTTTAAAGACTGAGTGTCTCACTCTCACACCCAGGCTGAAGTGCAGTGGTGAGATCATAATTGACTGCAGCCTCATCCTTGTGAGCCCAAGCGATCCTCCTGCCTCAGCCGCCTGAGTAGCTGGAATCACAGGCACATGCCCCCATGCTTATCTAACTTTTGTGATTGTTTCTGTAGAGATGTGGTTTCACCCAGGCTGGTGAAATCCTAGGCTTTTCTCAAACTTCTGGGCCCAAGTGATCTGCCCACTTTCACTCCCAAAATGCTGGAATTACAAGCAAGTATCACCACACCTGATTCTGTCTTTTCTTTTTTTTAATTGGACTGCAGTCTACTCACGCATCTCTTTCCCCATCAGGTGATTTCTATTTCTCCTCAATGTCTCAACAATTTGTCCATGCCAAAATCCAGATGGATTTGCTTTTGTTTAGAATTAGATTTTTTTTTTTTTTAAGAGAAGCCTTGGGAATGGTCTCCAGGCTGATTTTCAGGATTCTAATCTTCACTATCTAAGCCATATGTTTGCATTTCCAGATATTGATTACAGTCACTTGTAGAGCATGTAAACCCTACCAATGACTGTACCATCCCTCAAGCCTATCTGATTTGGCTGATGTGTGGTGTAGCCCAGGAATTGGTTGTTTAAAAATGCTTTCAAGGAAAAGGGTCATTTTGCAGTGGAGGAACTTTAACCCAGTGATCAAAGTTAATGTCTCCAGTAGTCAAAGATAACGACATATTAGGACATTCTAATACAATGGATGGAGAAGGTGCAGCATCATCCCTGTGGTATTCTTCTACAAACTGTATAACCTGAGTTTAATCGTGAGAAAATATTAGAAAAGTCCAAAATGAGAGTCGGCTACAAAGTAAGTAACCAATACTCTTCAAAATTGTGAAGCTCTTAAAGGTAAATCCTAACTTCCCCAGATTAAAGAAGACTGAAAGAACAGTACAATGAAGAGCAATGTGTGATACTACATTGGATCCTGGTCCACAAAAAGGACATTAGTCAGAACATAGAGGGGATTTGGATAAGGTCTGTACAGGCATTCATTTTACAGTGTTAATAATCATTTATTGATTTTGATTATTAGGTGCATATCTATAATGTTAATATTTGGGGAAGTTGATTGAAAAGCATATGAGGACTTTGCCTATTTTTGGAACATTTTAGAAAGTCTGAAACTATTTCAAAATTAAACATGAAAAGGAAAGAAAAGAAATATAGATCTTTTAGATATTTCTATTAAGTGTCCAAAGTTGAAGATCATTTCCCAACTTCTCTTGCCTAATATTGGTCACAGTAATCTTCCTGGAAATGCTGTTTGTCATGTTTGTGACCTTTTCAAAGCTTTCCAGTGACTTCTCTTATCTGTGGGATGAAGTTCCCATTACGTACGCTGCCATTCAGTGTCCTCATAGCATGGCCCTAATCTCCCTTTTATTTTGATCTGTGTTGAAAGACCTGACCAACATTTTACTTTATAATGGCCAAACTTGTTCTAATTTTTTCATGCTTCTCTGCTGCCCTTCCCTGTCTTCTCAACTTTGGGACTTCAGTCAAGGTGGTGGGAAATATTTTAGAAGAAAAATTATAAAGATAGTTAGAGGAAATAGTCACAAATCTTCTTGGAAGCTGAGAGTTTGCACAGCTGCAGTAAAAGGTTTGGCTGAAGGCAGCTGAATTATCTTAAAAGCTTAGGGCATAGATACACAAGAATGTAGAGGAGTTTATCTAAATAGCTTGTTTACTCAGGAGGTCCTAAAGCCAACATTTAATCTTATGCTGAGGGAACTACTCTTGGGGAGATCTGCAATGTCAATTATCTTCTAGTGGTGTTTACTCAAGACCTTTGTTATTTAATCTGTACTAAATAAATGCGAATTTCACTGGCAGATCAGGGCCACTGCTGTTAACTCTTTACTGGGCCCTTCTAGGTATCCCTGAGTTACTTGGCCACCTAGCCTGCTCTTTCACTGGATATTAGTGTCTGAGTGTATTTGTTCATCCATTGCTGGGTCAGGGTCTGCCGGTTGGACCCAGACACTTGGTGCCCAGGTCTGAGGTATACCGGCAAATAATCATGACAGAACCTTTGAAAACTAAGGAGAAGACTGTGTGGTTGGTAAGCCAGTAAGTCGATAAGTCATTAAGTCAGTAGGTCATCAGTGCCTGCTTGGGATCTCCAATTTCGAGGGAATTGTTCAGGGTAGGCTTTTATCATGAGACAACAGTTATCAGCACAACAGGAGCAGTATATAAAAGTATTCAAACAGCTGCTTAAAGCCACTGGAGCCTGGGTTTTGCAGGATCAATTAAGGGATCTAATGCAAATTGTATCACTTAACCCGTGGTTCCCGAAAGAAGATAAGCTAGACATAGACCTTTGGGAACAAGTGGGGAGAAATCTTTTTGTTTTGTTCTCTTTTCTTTTCTTTTCTTTTCTTTTGAGATAGACATAAGAAACAGAAAAGGGGGAGTTGTGGGAGTTCAGTCAGGGTGGTGGAAACGATTTTAGAGGAAAAATTATAAAGATAGTTATAGGAGATAGTCACAAAACTTCTTGGAAGGCTGGGGAAGTTGCATAGCTTCAGTAAAACATTTGGCTGAAGGCAGCTGAATTCTCTTAAAAAGTGTAGATACAAAGGATTGTAGAGGAGTTTACTCAGGTGGCCTTAAGAACAACCTTTGATTATCTACAGGTGTATGATTGCTCTCTACTCGGAAGGTCGGTAATGTCAATTATACTCTAGTGGTCCTATGACCTTGAGGACTTGATTTGTGACCAAGTCGGAGCACTCACTCTTGGTCTCCACCATCAGGGGGAGGAATCATTTTTGAGTCACATTAGTTGACCAGCCTTAACATGGCTGAGAACCTGAGGTTTTTTATTTTTTCTTTTGTTTTCCAAATGTCTTAAGCTCCCAGGAGGGCTTGTCATAAGAAATCCCATCCATCTTGGACTTTGGTCATCCCAAGTCTTTTTGCTTGGATAAGGCAGTGGCAATATGAGTCTTTTGCTTTCCTAAGCCTGTTCCTGAGAATACATATTTTATTTTGTTGGGTTGGGGGAAAAGATCATTGGGGTTGGTTTTTCACCAAAGAGGCTCTTGGATTGAGTCACTTAGAATCAATACATCACTGGAAATTCTAATTGTCCATGGCCAGAAGATGGATTCTTTACATTGGGACTTCTAAATTAAAAAATATTTGAGAGCTCTCTTACTCCAAACGGTTGATCAGAGGATTCAAATTCAAAGAGAGATACCTACCTAATAGTGTTATGGCTAGCCTAAAATTTTCTTTTAACTAAATTACAGAGCAAAAATCTGACCTAAAACAAAGTTAGTTTTTTTTGTAAACTCCAACTGCTTGCCTTAGAACCTATGAGAAAATAAGAATAAAATCCACTTTACCTTATCATCGAACAGTTAAAAATTTTATGCTTTTACTGTTGTATCCTGTATTTAATTTCAGATGAAGGAATCAGCCTTATTTGTTTTGATATTTGTGTGATTTTTGAGTTTTTGAGGTGCTCCTTCACATCTTTGGAGATGCCTCACAGATGCTTGGCTAAGCCGTAATCTTGGTTAAGGCTTATTAGTTTCATTTAGGAACTAACACTTTTGGTTAAAAAAAAAAAAAAAAAGAAAAGCCAGAAATATCAGCTGTTTGTCCTACCTAAAATCTGATAATAAGAAATCTGAGGCCGGGCGCAGTGGCTCATGCCTGTAATCCCAGCACTTTGGGAGGCCGAGGCAGGCGGATCACTAGGTGTGGAGATTGAGACCATCCTGGTTAACACAGTGAAACCCCGTCTCTGTTAAAAATGCATAAAGTTCGCCAGACCTGGTGGTGTGCACCTGTAGGCCCAGCTACAGGGGAGGCTGAGAGAGGAGAATGGTGTGAATCTGGGAGGAAGAGGTTGCGGTGAGTTGAGATTGCACCACTACATTCCAGCCTGGGAGAGAGAGCAAGACTCCATCTTCAAAAAAAAAAAAAAAAATCTGAAAGTGTTGCAGTAGGTAGCTGGTCAGACATGAGCAGGGCAGGAGAGATCCTTCCACCTCCACACACTAGAAATGTCAAGTGTTCATCACCAGGTGATGGTCAAGTCAAGTGGTTGTAAATTCTAAAGTAATATTGGTTGCAGTTACGTACAGGGAGATACAGGCTCACTATAGATAGAAAACACCTGAAACAGGTGATCAGCAGCTTCCTGATAAGTTCTCAGAAGTTGGGGAAGTGGGCTCAAACATATGCATTAAGAGGCAACATAATAGAGTTTCTGGTATATGACCTTCAGGAACTTTTTTAAATTTTTTTTATTTTTTTTACATTTTAGAAGAATTTCTTAGTAACTATGTTTTTAAATTTTTTGATGTTTTATTTTATTTTTAAATCTTTTCTTTCCATAGGATTTTGGGGAATTGGTATTTCATTACATTAATTCTCTAGTGGTGATTTGTGAGATTTTGGTGCACCCATCACCAGAGCAGTAGACACTGAACTCAATTTGTAGTCTTTTATCCCTCACCCCCTTCTCACCCTTTTCCCCAAGTCTAATTTATCATTCTTATGCCTTTGCATCCTCGTAGCTTAGCTCCCACTTATGAGTGAGAATATTCAGTGTTTGGTTTTCAATTCCTGGGTTACTTCACTTAGAATAATAGTCTCCAGTTTCTTCCAGGTTGCTACGAATGCCATTAATTCATTCCTTTTATGGCTGAGTAGTATCCAATCATGTGTGTACATATATATATATATACACACACACACAAAATTTCTTTATCCACTCATTTATAGTTTACATTCCCACCAGCGGTGTAGATGTGTTCTCTTTTCACCGCTTCTACATCAACATCTATTATTTTTATTTATTTATTTTTGAGATGGATGGAGTCTTGCTCTTTCACCCAGGTTGGAGTGCAGTGGCATGAACTTGGCTCACTGTAACTTCTGCCTCCCAGGTTCAAGCCGTTTTTCTGCCTCAGCCTCTGGAGTAGCTGAGATTACAGGCATGTGCCACCTCACCCAGGTAATTTTTTTGTATTTTTAGTAGAGACAGGGTTTCACCATGTTTCAGCATGTTGTACACGCTGGTGTCAAGCTCCTGACCTTAAGTGATCCGCCCATCTTGGCCACCTTGGATTACAGGTGTAAGCCACTGTGCCTGTCCAACAACTATTATTTTTTCATTTTTTGATTATGAACATTCTTGCTGGAGTAAGGTGGCATTACATTGTGGTTTTCATTTGCATTTCCCTGATCATTAGTGATATTGAGCATTTTTTCATATGTTTGTCAGCCATTTGTATATCTTCTTTTGAGAATTGTTTATTCACGTACTTAGCCCACTTTTTCATGGGATTGTTTGTTTGCTAATTTGTTTGAGTTTCTTGTAGATTCTGGATATTGGTTATCTTTCAGATGTACAGATTCTGAAGATTTTCTTTCACTCTGTTGATTATATGTTTAGTCCGCTGACTGTTGCTTTGCTGTGCAGAAGCTCTTTAGTTTAATTCTCACCTATTTATTTTTGCTTTTGTTGCATTTGCTTTTGGGTTCTTGGCCATAAACTTTTTGTCTAAGTCAATGTCCAGAAGGATATTTCCAATATCATCTTCTAGAATTTTTATAGTTTCAGGTCGTAGATTTAAGTCCTTGATTCATCTTGAGTTGATTTTTTTACAAGTTGAGAGATGGGGATCTAGATCTAGTTTTATTCTCCTACTTTCGGTCTGCCAATTATTTCAGCACCATTTGTTGAATGAGGTGTCCTTTACCCGTTTTATGTTTTGGTTTGCTTTGTGAAAGATAAGTTGGCTGTAAGTATTTAGGTTTATTTCTGGGATCTGTATTCTCTTCCATTGGTCTATGCACCTATTTTTATACCAGTGCCACGCTATTTGGTGACTATGGACTTAGAGAATTATTTGAAGTCAGGTGATGTGACACCACTAGATTTGTTATTTTTGCTTAGTCTCACTTTCGGTATGTTGGTTCTTGATTGGTTCCATATGAATTTTAGAATTGTTTTTTCTAGTTCTGTGAAGAATGATGGTGGCATTTTAATGGGAATTGCATTGAATTTGTAGATTGCTTCTGTCAGTGCGGTCATTTTCACAATAATGATTCTATTCATCCATGAGCATGGGGTGCATTTTCTTTTTTTTTTTTTTTTTTTTTTTTTTTTTAACTTTTATTTATTATTATTATACTTTAAGTTGTAGGGTACATGTGCATAACGTGCAGGTTTGTTACATATGTATACTTGTGCCATGTTGCTGTGCTGCACCCATCAACTCGTCATTTACATCAGGTATAACTCCCAATGCAATCCCTCCCCCCTCCCCCCTCCCCATGATAGGCCCCGGTGTGTGATGTTCCCCTTCCTGAGTCCAAGTGATCTCATTGTTCAGTTCCCACCTATGAGTGAGAACATGCGGTGTTTGGTTTTCTGTTCTTGTGATAGTTTGCTAAGAATGATGGATTCCAGCTGCATCCAAGTCCCTACAAAGGACTCAAACTCATCCTTTTTTATGGCTGCATAGTATTCCATGGTGTATATGTGCCACATTTTCTTAATCCAATCTGTCACTGATGGACATTTGGGTTGATTCCAAGTCTTTGCTATTGTGAATAGTGCTGCAATCAACATACGTGTGCATGTGTCTTTATAGCAGCATAATTTTGATAATCCTTTGGGTACATACCCAGTAATGGGATGGCTGGGTCATATGGTACATCTAGTTCTAGATCCTTGAGGAATCGCCATAGAAATGGGGAAAGGATTCCCTATTTAATAAATGGTGCTGAGAAAATTGGCTAGCCATAAGTAGAAAGCTGAAACTGGATCCTTTCCTTACTCCTTATACGAAAATTAATTCAAGATGGATTAGAGACTTAAATGTTAGACCTAATACCATAAAAATCCTAGAGGAAAACCTAGGTAGTACCATTCAGGACATAGGCATGGGCAAAGATTTCATGTCTAAAACACCAAAAGCAACGGCAGCAAAAGCCAAAATTGACAAATGGGATCTCATTAAACTAAAGAGCTTTTGCACAGCAAAAGACACTACCATCAGAGTGAACAGGCAACCTACAGAATGGGAGAAAATTTTTGCAATCTACTCATCTGACAAAGGGCTAATATCCAGAACCTACAAAGAACTCAAACAAATTTACAAGAAAAAAACAAACAACCCCATCAAAAAGTGGGCAAAGGACATGAACAGACATTTCTCAAAAGAAGACATTCATACGGCCAACAGACACATGAAAAAATGCTCATCATCACTGGCCATCAGAGAAATGCAAATCAAAACCACAATGAGATACCATCTCACACCAGTTAGAATGGCAATCATTAAAAAGTCAGGAAACAACAGGTGCTGGAGAGGATGTGGAGAAATAGGAACACTTTTACACTGTTGGTGGGATTGTAAGCTAGTTCAACCATTATGGAAAACAGTATGGCGATTCCTCAAGGATCTAGAACTAGATGTACCATATGACCCAGCCATCCCATTACTGGGTATATACCCAAAGGATTATAAATTATGCTGCTATAAAGACACATGCACACGTATGTTTATTGCAGCACACTATTCACAATAGCAAAGACTTGGAATCAACCCAAATGTCCATCAGTGACAGATTGGATTAAGAAAATGTGGCACATATACACCATGGAATACTATGCAGCCATAAAAAAGGATGAGTTTGAGTCCTTTGTAGGGACTTGGATGCAGCTGGAATCCATCATTCTTAGCAAACTATCACAAGAACAGAAAACCAAACACCGCATGTTCTCACTCATAGGTGGGAACTGAACAATGAGATCACTCGGACTCAGGAAGGGGAACATCACACACCGGTGCCTATCATGGGGAGGGGGGTAGGGGGGAGGGATTGCATTGGGAGTTATACCTGATGTAAATGACGAGTTGATGGGTGCAGCACAGCAACATGGCACAAGTATACATATGTAACAAAACTGCACATTATGCACAAGTACCCTACAACTTAAAGTATAATAATAATAAATAAATTTAAAAAATAAAAAAAAATAAAAATAAAATAAAGCTATGAACTTTTAGCACGCTCTTTGCAGAATTCCAGAGGTTTTGATAGAATGTGTCACTATTGTTCAGTTCAAAGAGTTTTTAAATTTCCATCTTGATTTCTCATTTGACCCAGTGATCATTCAGGAGCAAGTTATTTAATTTCCATTTGTTTGCATGGTTTTGAAGATTCCTTTTGGAGTTGATTTCCAGTTTAATTCTACTGTTGTCTGAGAGATTACTCATATAATTTCAATTTTCTTATATTTTTTGAGACTTGTTTTGTGGCTTATCATATGGCCTATCTTGAAGAAAGTTCCATGTGCTGATGAATAGAATGTATATTCTGGGTTGTTGGGTAGAATATTCTGTAAATATGTCTTAAGTCTCTTTACTCTAGGGCATAGTTTAAATCCCTTGTTTCTTTCTTGACTTTCTGTCTTGATGACCTGTCTAGTGCTGTCAGTGGAGTACTGAAGTCCCTCACTATTATTGTGTTACTCTCTATCTCATTTCCTAGTTCTAGTAGTAATAGTTATATAAATTTGGGAGATCCAGTGTTAGGTGCATATGTATTTAGAATTGTGATATTTTTCTGTTGGACAAGTCCTTTTATTGTTATATAATGTCCCTCTTTGTCTTTTTTAACTGCTATTGCTTTAAAGTTAGTGTTTTTCTGATATCGGAATAGTTACTCCTGATCACTTTCATGGCCATTTGCATGGGGTATATTTCTCTACCCTTTTACCTTAAGTTTATATGACCCTTTATGGTTAGGGGAGTCTCTTGAGGGCAGCAGATACTTGCTTCGTGCATTATTATCTATTCTGCAATTCTGTATCTTTTAAGTGGAGCATTTAGACCACTTACATTCAATGTTAGTATTGATATGTCAGGTACTGTTCCATTCATCCTGCTATTTGTTGCCTGAATACCTTGGTTTTATTCATTTATTTATTGTATTTTTGTTTTATAGGTCCTTTGAGATTCATGCTTAAAAAGGTTCTGTGTTGATGTGTTTCCAGGATTTGTTTCCAGATTTGGAGCTCATTTGAGCAGTTATTGTAGTCCTGGCTTGGCAGAGGCAAATTGTCTCAGCATTTGTTTGTCTGAAAAAGACTGTTATCTTTCCTTTATTTATGAACTTTAGTTTTGCTGGATATAAAATTCTTGGCTGATAATTTCTTTTAAGGAGGCTGCAGATAGGCATGCATGCTCATTTGAGGTGTTCTTCCGTTATTGAAGATTACTAATATCACATGGGTTGAAAAGCATATGAGATTATTCACTTAATTGATGAGTACCCATTTATTTTTACATTAATTTGATACCATGTGCAAACAATATATAAACATAGGTACAGACATATACACATATGCGATACCATATAGAACATATGCAAGTACACATAAAGATAAAGGGAGATAGAAATACTTTAGATTTTTAATTTTAAAACTTTATGCATGGAACCCATAAAACTCATTATTTAAAAAAAAAAAGTTGTATTTAAATTGTGGTTTTGTAAATAGAAAAAGGTAGCATTTATCTGGGGAAGCCCTTGCTGAGTTTTAGAGAAAGTAGGTAGTAAATTTACATCTTAAAGCAGAGAGAGAGAGAGAGAGAGAGAGAAGGAATTTGGGTGTGTTGAAAGAAGATTAAAAATAGATGCCAAGGTAACACAATAATGATAGAAATTTGTAACAGAATTTTATAAGGAGATCGATTTTATTGACATACATGGCTTTTATTTTGGTCTGTGTTTTCCAATTGTACTCCAGGAATCTTACTACACAGGCTCCCTTCTAAAGTGCTGGTGGGCCACTGCACATGCAGACAGCCCACTTGAAGGGAAGAATCAGGGGAGAAGAGATGCAGACCCCAGAATTATGCCAACATAGAAAAGCCTAAGTCAAAGGTCAAACCACACACAGGAAATCTCATCACCGGTTTGGCCCTGTTTTAAGTGTACTTTACTTTCCTTAATTTTTGCTCTAAGGCTTTAAATAAACTTTCACTTCTGCTGTAAAACTTGCCTCAGTCTCTTCTTCTGCCTTATGACCCTTAGTTGAATTCTTTCTTCTGAAGAAACAAGAATTCAGGCTACTGCAGACTTGTACAGATTTGCTAATATATTTTAGTGCCATTTTACGGAAAGAATATATATATATTCCTATATTTATACATATAATATATATATAACATATATGTATTCATAGAGGCCTTGAATCTACATTCTTGCTGTACTTTATGTAAACAATCCAGGTATAAGACTAAAACTTACTTTGGAAATACTTTGGTCTCATATTATTTCTATTGCATAAAAATGGGAAACAGGAGGGGGAAGATTATTTTTCAGAAGAAAACAACAGAACAACAGTTATTAAATTTTAGATGTGTTCATTTATTTTTTGAATTTGGTTATTTACCTAAAATTTGGACTGAATCCTAAATTTTTTCCAGGCTACAAGTTTCAAAACTAATGGTTTCAGAATTTTCTTCCATTTTTCTTCCATTTTGGTATATTATAAATTAAAACTCTGCTTTTAAAATTTGTATCTTTTTTTAAATTACACTTTTAAGTTCTGGGATACATATGCAGAACCTGCAAGTTTGTTACATAGGTATACACGTGCCATGGTGTTTTGCTGTACCCACTAACCCATCAGCTACATTAGGTATTTCTCCTAATGCTATCCCTCCCCTAGCCCCCCACCCCTCAACAGGCCCTAGTGTATGATGTTCCCCTCCCTGTGTCCATGTCTTCTCATTGTTCAACTCCCACTTATGAGTGAGAACATGCAGTGTTTGGTTTTCTGTTCCTGTGTTAGTTTGCTGAGAAAGATGGTTTCCAGCTGCATCCATGTCCCTGCAAAGGGCATGAACTCATCCTTTATTATGGCTGCATCGAATTCCAAGGTGTATATGGACCACATTTTCTTTATTCAGTCTCTCATTGATAGGCATTTGGGTTGGTTCCAAGTTTTTGCTATTGTGAATGGTGCTGCAGTAAACATATGCATGCATGTGTCTTTATAGTAGAATGATCTATAACCCTTTGGGTATACAATCAGTAATGGGATTACTGGGTCAAATGATATTTCTTGTTCTAGATCCCTGAGGAATCGCCACACTGTCTTCCACAATGGTTGAACTTATTTACACTCCCACCAACAGTGTAAAAGCATTCCTGTTTCTCCACATCCTCTCCAGCATCTGTTGTTTCCTGACCTTTTAATGATCACCACTCTAACTGGTGTGAGATGGTGTCTCATTGTGGTTTCGATTTGCATGTCTCTAATGACCAGTGATGGTGAGCTTTTATTTATATGTTTGTTGGTCCATAAATATCTTATTTTGAGAAGTGTCTGTTCATGTGCTTTGCCCACTTTTTGATGGGGTTGCTTTCTTCTTGTAAATGTGTTTAAGTTTCTTGTAGATTCTGGATATTAGCCTTTTGTCAGATGTGTAGATTAAACGTTGCAAGTTGAAACTAGATGACTTTTGTAAACTTCTGGAGAAACCATAGCAACTTATACATAAACAACCTTTATGCCTGTTGATGAGTAGACTACACAAAAGGTACACATGAACACTGGGTTCAGACTGTAATTCAGAGAATTGTGTCAGATTGCCATTGCAATTGGAAGATGCTTCAGAAACTCTAGGAAATCTAGTCTATAGACGGCTCCAGACATTACAGGGGAGCCAACATACAACTGAAAGGGTTAGAGCGATGTTTGCCAAACAAATTACTCTAATTGAAGCAGCAGTTGTGTGACTTGAATACGATTCCAGGACTGTACTGTCCGTTTGTTACTATGAATTCCCTTTGCCCTTTTCTGATTTGTCTTCATCCTCTTTTCCATGGGACATGAATTCTTAAGAATGAGCCTTCCTAGTCATGTAGGATCAGATGAAACATACAGCCACAGGGGTCTTCTACAATGCTTTCTCTGAGAGCTTTTTAAGAACTGTGGGGCCAGGTGTGCTTGCACAGGCCTGTAATCCCAGCCTGAGAGTCCAAGGCTGGAGGACCACTTAAAACCAGGAGTTTAAGACCAGCCTAAGCAACAAAGGGAGATCACATCTTTACAAAACAAAATAAGTCCAATTAGCCAGGTGCAGTGGTGCATGCCTATAGTCTCAGACACTTTGAAGGCTAAGATGGGAGGACCTCTTCAGTCCAGGAGTTCAAGGCTGCAGTGAGTACACTCTAGGCGACAGAGCAAGATTGTGTCTCTTAAAAAAAAAAAAAAAAAAGAAGAAGAAGAAGAAGAAGAAGAAGAAGAAGAAGAAAGAAGAAGAAGAAGAAGAAGAAGAAGAAGAAGAAGAAGAAGAAGAAGAAGAAGAAAGAAGAAGAAGAAGAAGAAGAAGAAGAAGAAGAAGAAGAAGAAGAAGAAGAAGAAGAAGAAGAAGAAGAAGAAGAAGAAGAAGAAGAAGAAGAAGAAGAAGAAGAAGAAGAAGGAAGAAGAAGGAAGGAAGAAGAAGAAGGAAGGAAGGAAGGAAGGAAGGAAGGAAGGAAGGAAGGAAGGAAGGAAGGAGAAAGAAGAAGAAGAAAGAAGAAGAAGGTAAACATGAAAGCCAAAGATCTCAGGCATCTCCGGATGATGGCCTGAACACATTGTTTTTTCTTGGCTTCAAACCTTTCAAGACGTGTATTTCTTTGTAAAAGAAAGACATGCTGATTGTAACTTTAGGTAAACAATCAAAATCTAGCTCCTAAAACTCAAGTATTTTAACTCTCATTCTGATAATATTTATTTTCTGAGGCACAGAAGAAAGACAATATTAGATCAATTGTTTTCCTGCCCACTCCATCCCTTCCTACCTGCCTTCTCTCTTTTAATCAAATGTATAAACACTAAGCCTCCTGAAACCTCTTCAGAGAGAACACAAGCCACCGAGGTTTTTTGAAACTTATGTTTTCCCAGGGTGCAGCATCAAGCTCTGGCTCAATAAAACTCGATTGTCCAAGACCCTTGTCTCAGTCAGTCATTCTGGATAACCACCATGAGTCCTGGAAAGCCCTTCAGTAATCTGTTGCCTGCCTATTTGATGTGTACCTAGGTGAGCCAGGTCTTCATGAGTCAAACACTCTTCTTCCATTTCTGCCTTTCCCAACCCTACCACTCAGTGCTGTGTGCTCTCATCTGACCCCAGCTCCCAGGTTGTTTGTATTGGTCTAAGAAAGCAAGACCAGGAAGGGCAGGTTGAGAAGGAAGTAAGAGGTCAACAGCCATGGAACGTGGCAAGTGGGGCTGTCATCGCTCAAAGCCACACTCCCTGGGTGCATTTTATGAATTCTTCTGGATTTGGAATCTTTTCCCTGTGTGTCTATCTAGCAACTCAACCTCCTCCTGCTTTCTTCTCTTTACATTTTCTGTTTCTAATGCACTTTTTTATCTCCAGAGGATGGTAATGAAAATAGTTGACAATAGAATAAAAAATGACCTTTCGTGAGACTTAGAACCTGGCCTTTTTTTTTTTTCAAAAAAGATAGAAGTTTCTCAAAGCTAGCTTTTATGGAGGGCTGTGCAGTTGTGAGTGTAGTGTTAGGGAACAAGTGCATAAGTGAAGGATGAGACAGAAAACAAAATGCTGGCTGTCAAATCCTGTATGTAAATGGGCCAAAAATCATTTCTGAAGGTGGATGTCATTCAGGAGGCCTTGTAAATCTTAGAGTGCCCTCTTACCAGATGAAGTGGAGGATGAGGTTAAATTATGGAGTGAGGAGATAGTGGGCACATACTTCCCTGCCACAGTTTTTTTTTTTTAAATCTGTAAAAATGGGGATGGTGGCACTTAGGATTTTTTTGTCAGGACTGTAGGTACATGAAAAGCTCTTAGGATAGTGCCTGGTGCATAGTGAGTGCTGCATCAGTGTATGAGCTATTATAAATATGGGAATAGGCAAAGGTGCCACCCTGGCCATCCAGAGTGTGGAGGTACTTTCCAGTCAGGGTCCAGGCAGGCCAGCTGGAGATAAAGCTCATTAGTGGGGAAGCTCAACTTCCAGGAGTAGAAGAATTTAGGAGGAGTAATTCATGCACAACATTCTGTAAACATTCCTTTACCCAACAGTAGGAATGCTCAGAGTGGGTGTGGCTTCCGTGACAATCATTATCTCCTGGGAATCTAAGAATGTGTCCTAGAGTTGACTGGCTTTGATGTAAGCCAAACCCAGAAATGGGCATCAGGGCTGCCTTGCAGATAGCATTCATCTTGAAAACGAAAACAGTTATCTTGCTAAAAGAGTACCCTCTTCCAGCCCAGACCATTATTTTTGTTTTTGTACTATCCTAATTTTTAAGGTGTAAGGAGAAAGACTGAAGAATAAAATAATGAAGTGCATGTATGAAATAACAGGTTGAATTGAGACTGGTATGCATAAGTTAGGAGAAATCGTGTATACATTTTGTGCGAACATAAAAAGGATTTCTTGTTGCAAGCAGACCTCTCCATATAAATAATACTCATTGCCTTTAGTGCATAGCAGACTCTATCACAAGAACACATCATCAGAGTCATGAGAGAATGGGTAGTGTGGCTTCTTTAATTGGCAGGTTAGACTGAGAAAGTTACTGAAGAGAAAGGAGTTGAAGGAGAAGATAGGTGACGGCAAGAAAAATGGGATGGTGAAAGGAAAGGACTGAAAGGAATGTTTACGGAGGGCTTATCAGGTACCAGGCTCTGTGACTAATGTCTTACACATGTTAATTTACTCTTCCACTGTCATTTTCTGATGTAGTAAGAGTCAGCCTTACACTGCAGATGAGGAAAGAGGCTGAGGGAGGTCAAATGAGGGGCCTAGGGTCCTCCAGCCACTTCATAGCAGAGCTAGTATGTTTCACTGTGGTTTGTGCAGACAGAAAAGTGAGACATGGAAGGAAGGCAAAACGTATTTTTGTTGTGGGTAATGTTTATGAAAGTGACCTGTATAAGACAGAATAATGGCCTCTTAAAAATGTTCACAACCGGGCAGGGTGCAGTGGCTCACGCTTGTAATCCCAGTACTTTGGGAAGATGAGATGGGCAAATCACGAGGTTAGGAATTCGAGACTAACCTTGCCAACATGGTGAAACCCTGTTTCTACTAAAAATGCAAAAATTAGATTGGTGTGGTGGCCGGCACATGTAATCCCAGCTACTTAGGAGGCTGAGGCAGGAGAATCATTTGAACCTGGGAGGTGGAGGTTACAGTGAGCTGAGATCACCCCACTGCACTCCAGCTGGGGCAACATGAGTGAAACTCTGTTTCAAAAAAAAAAAAAAAAAAAAAAAAATCCACATCCTAACACTTGGAACACATGCATTTATTTTCTTGGAAAAAGCACTGTTCAACGGTGATGCAGTTGATTATCTTCAGATGGAAAGCTTATTCTCGATTATCTGGGTAGAGCTCAGTGTCATCATAAAGGTCCTCATAAGTGAAAGACAGAGGCAGGAAGGTCAGAGTGAGAATGATACCGCATGAGAGACTCCACTGGCCATTGCTTGCTGTGAACATGTGTGACAAGACAGAATTACAACTAATTTAGTTATATGTGGAATTGGCTTTTATTTGTCATTTATGATTTGGGTCAGCTCTCCATCTACAGATACAGTGATGACTCCCCCTGGGCAATACAGTAACATAACAGTGGGTTTTGTCAAATACGGATCAGTAAACAAAGCCATAGAAATAAATTGATTGGTTAACATCAGAGTACTTCAGGTCACTTTTTTTGGTAAAAGTTAAAGCAGAGGGGACTTCCTGATTATGCTCACTCAGGTAGACTGGAATCTGTTTTTTACTGAAAAATATGATCTGTTTTGAGAGTGACCTGCTTCCTTAAATTTTCAGTGGCAGTGTATAACATCTAGCACGTGTGGTTCTATTTTGGAGTGTCTGTACTCTCACTTAGGTGAGAATATGACCAAAACTTAAAGAATTATCATTAGTATCAATAAAAGTATTTTTGGGCTTCCATCATGTCTTTTCCTTTCTTTTTAATTTCCTTTGTCTTTTAAAAAATTTTTTTTTATACTTTATGTTCTAGGGTACATGTGCACAATGTGCAGATTTGTTACATATGTATACATGTGCCATGTTGGTGTGCTGCACCCGTTAGCTCGTCATTTACATTAGGTGTATCTCCTAATGCTGTCCCTTCCCCTCCACCCACCCCAAAACAGACCCCAGAGTGAGGTTCCCCGTCGTGTGTCCAAGTGTTCTCATTATTCAATTCCCACCTATGAATGAGAACATGCGGTGTTTGGTTTTCTGTTCTTGCGATAGTTTGCTGAGAATGATGGTTTCCAGCTGCAACCATGTCCCTACAAAGGACATGAACTCATCCTTTTTCTTTTTTTTTTTTAATATTTTAAGTTCTAGGTACATGTGCACAACGTGCAGATTTGTTACATATGTATACATGTGCCGTATTGGTGTGCTGCACCCATTAACTCGTCATTTACATTAGATATATCTCCTAATGCTATCCCTACCCCCTACCCCCTCCCCACAATAGAACTCGGTGTGTGATGATCCCCTTCATTGTTCAATTCCCACCTATGAGTAAGAACATGCAGTATTTGGTTTTCTATTCTTACGATAGTTTCCTGAGAACGATGGTTTCCAAATGTCCCTACAAAGGACACCAACTCACGCTGTTTTATGGCTGCATAGTATTCCATGGTGTATATGTGCCACATTTTCTTAATCCAGTCTGTCATTGATTGACATTTGGGTTGGTCCCAAGTCTTTGCTGTTTTGAATAGTGCCGCAGTAAATATATGTGTGCCTGTGTCTTTATAGCAGCATGATTTATAATCCTTTGGGATTATAAATATGTGTGTCTCTGCGCGTGAGCTAGGTCTTCTGAATACAGCACGCTGATGGCTCTTGAC
The DNA here is from genome assembly GCF_024542745.1 of Macaca thibetana thibetana. Classification (NCBI taxonomy): domain Eukaryota; kingdom Metazoa; phylum Chordata; class Mammalia; order Primates; family Cercopithecidae; genus Macaca; species Macaca thibetana. The sequence goes on along the minus strand of NC_065596.1, from coordinate 47,819,108 downwards.
TCTTTATCCAGTTTTCCAGTCTGTGTCTTTTAATTGGACCTTTTAGCCCACCTACATTTAAGATTAATATTGTTATGTGTGAACTTGATCCTTTCATTGTAATGTTACCTGGTTATTTTGCTCGTTAGTTGATGCAGTTTCCTCCTAGTGTCGATGGTCTTTACATTTTGGCATATTTTTGCAGCGACTGGTACTGGTTGTTCCTTTCCATGTTTAGTGCTTCCTTCAGGAGCTCTTGTAGGGCAGGCAAGAGATCAGCATTTGTTCCTCTGTAAAGGATTTTATTTCTCCTTCACTTATAAGCTTAGTTGGGCTGGATAAGAAATTCTGGGATGAAAATTCTTTTCTTTAAGAATGTCGAATATTGGACCCCGCTCTCTTCTGGCTTGTAGAGTTTCTGCCCAGAGATCCGCTGTTAGTCTGATGGCTTCCTTTTGTGGGTAACCCGAACTTTCTCTCTGGCTGCCCTTAACATTTTTTACTTCATTTCAACTTTGGTGAATCTACAATTATGTGTCTTGGAGTTGCTCTTCTCAAGGAGTATCTTTGTGGCATTCTCTGTATTTCCTGAATATGAATGTTGGTCTGCTTTGCTAGGTTTGGGAAGTTCTCCTGGATAATATCCTGCAGAGTGTTTTCCAACTTGTTCTATTCTACTAGTCACTTTCAGGTACAGGAATCTGATGTAGATTTGGTCTTTTCACATAGTCCCAAATTTTCTGGAGGCTTTGTTCATTTCTTTTTACTCTTTTTTCTCTAAACTTCTCTTCTCGCTTCATTTCATTCATTTGACCTTCAATAACTGATACCCTTTCTATCAGTTGATCGAGTTGGTTACTGAAGCTTGTGCATTTGTCACGTAGTTCTCGTTTCATGGTTTTCATTTGTATCAGGTTGTTTAAGGACTTCTCTACATTGGTTATTCTAGTTAGCCATTCGTCAAATCTTTTTTCAAGGTTTTTAGTTTCTTTGCGCTGGGTTTGTACTTCCTCCTTTAGCTCGGAGAAGTTTGATTGTCTGAAGCCTTCTTCTCTCAACTCGTCAAAGTCATTCTCTGTCCAGCTTTGTTCCATTGCTGTCAAGCAGCTGCGTTCCTTTCAAGGGGGAGAGGCACTCCGAGTTTCAGAATTTTCAGCATTTCTGCACTGCTTTTTCCCCATCTTTGTGGTTTTATCTACCATTGGTCTTTGATGATGGTGATGTACAGATAGGGTTTTGGTGTGGATGTCCTTTCTATTTTTGTTAGTTTCCCTTCTAACAGTCAGGATCCTCAGGTACAGGTCCGATGGAATTTGCATGAGGTCCACTCCAGACCCTTTTTCCCTGGGTATCAGCAGCGGAAGCTACAGAAGAGTGTATATTGCTGAACAGCCAATGTTGCTGTCTGATCATTCCTCTGGAAGCTTCATCTCAGAGGTGTACCAGCCATGGAGATGTGGGGTATCACTGTGCCCCTAGTGGGGATGTCTCTCAATTAGGCTACTCAGGAGTCAGGGACCCACTTGAGCAGGCATTCTGTCCGTTCTCAGATCCCAAACTCCATGCTGGGAGAATCACTACTCTCTTCAAAGCTGTCAGACAGGGACATTTACATCTGCAGAGGTTTCTGCAGCCTTTTGTTTGGCTATGCCCTGTCCCCAGAGATGGAGTCTACAGAGGCAGACAGGCCTCCTTGAGCTGCGGTGGGCTCCACCCAGTTCAAGCCTCCTGGCCACTTTGTTTACCTACTTGAACCTCGGCAATGGCAGGTGCCCCTCCCCCAGCCTTCCTGCTGCCTTACAGTTAGATCTCAGACTGCTGTGATAGCAATGAGGGAGCCTCCATGGGCATGGGACTCTCCAAGCCAGGTGCAGGATATGATCTGCTGGTGTGTCGTTTGCTAAGACCCTTGTTAAAGTACAGTACTAGGATGGGAGTGACCTGATTTTCCAGGTGTTATGTGTCACGGTTTCCCTTGGCTAGGAAAGGGAATTCTCTTCTCCCTTGCACTTCCCAAGTGAGGCGATGCCTCACCCTGCTTCCACTCTCATTTGTTGGGCTGCACCTACTGTCCTGCACCCACTGTCCAAGATGCCCCAGTGAGACGAACCTGGTACCTGTGCTGGAAATGCAGAAATCACCCGTCTTCTGTGTTGCTCACGCTGGGATCTGGAGGCTGGTGCTGTTCCTATTTGGCCATGTTGGCGCTATACCCCCTTTTCTTTTTCTTAAATGGAGTCTTGCGCTGTGGCAAAGGCTGCATTGCAGTGGCACAGTCTCGGCTCACTACAGCCTCTGTCTTCTGGGTTCAAGTGATTCTCCCACCTCAGCATCCAAAGTAGCTGGGATTATATTGCGGGATCTGGCCAGCAGCCCACAATGCAACAGACCTCTTTCTTTGTTCCCAGGCGGATTGGCAGGTCAAGAAATAAAACACACACACATGATAGTGAAAGCTGGATCCAGGGGGGTCATTACCTTCTGGTCCTGTGATGCTACCAATACAATGGATATACCAACATTTATTATTAACTTTAGTGAGGGCAGGGGTAGGTTAGTGAGGGATTCAGGGTTGTTTGATTATGAGTTGAGATGGTCACATGGGGATGAAGTAATTTTTTAACATAACATCGGTATGCAGAAATACAAGACTATCAATCATGATGAGACTCTTACCTCTCTTAATTTGTCCTTGCTTATGCCTGTCTCCTTTGCTTTCCAGAATAATGCTGTACTTAGGATTTCACAAGAAGTAGCTTCTGAGAGTAAGTTAACAGTATCAGATATATCAAGTCAAAAACACTTTTTTTTAAGATGGAGTTCCTCTCTTGTTGCCCACGCTGGAGTGCAATGGCACAATCTTGGCTCACCATAACTTGCGCCTCCTGGGTTCAAGTGATTCTCCTGCTTCAGCCTCCCTAGTAGCTGGGATTATAGGCATGCGCCATGACACCAGGCTAATTGTGTATTTTTAGTAGAGAGGAGGTTTCTACATGTTGGTAAGGCTGGTCTCGAACTCCCGACCTCGGGTGATCCACATGCCTTGGCTTCCCAAAGTGCTGGGATTACAGGCGTGAGCCACCACACCTGGTCCACACATTTTTACATAACAAGAGACCCTTTAGTCCACCAGAAGACAGCCCTTAGCTGCATCTTCAACTCAACTTTTTCCTCAGATGTATGGAGTTTTTTTTTTACGCTTCTACTTTTCATTTCAACTTTGGTGAATCTACAATTATGTGTCTTGGAGTTGCTCTTCTCGATGAGTATCTTTGTGGCATTCTCTGTATTGCCACAGAGAAAAAAGCTGTCCACAGTGTAAAGTCATCAACTTGCTGTCGTGGTTTACAGTTTAAGTATCTCTAAGTTATGGTGTTGAACATTTGGTGAGCTCTGAAGGGCCCACACCTCAAACACGAGGGTTTTCCCATGAAATTTACATTGGTTGCCCACCTCTAGCTTATATGGCTTCAGGAACAGAGCTGTTCCTGTTCTTAATGATTTCATTGGAGAAAAAAGAATTGAAAGAACTAAAAGAATTCAGGGTCCAGTCCAGTCTACCAATGGATTATAAATACTCAAAGATAATGAACAGTGGCTCAATATGGTAACAGGTGTACTACAGTTTTTCTTTTCGAAATAATTTGTCTCTATATAGGGGTCTCTATTTTAACCAAGGATAATCCCAGTAGGATGAATTTGTTTTCAAAATAGGTTGAATCTCACCGAACTTGCCTAGATTTTTTTATCTAAATGCAGCAAGAGTAGCAAGGGACCAAGAGGCTCTTTTTAAACTTTGCTTTGCTAGAAGTTTTATAAGACTCTCAGATTAAACTTTCAAAAACCTCTTGAGACTAGGAAGACAAACCAAGGCCAGCTTCAGACTTTCCCTGCATTCCCTATGGGTTTATCCTATGTGTATTCTCAAATAGAACATCCCAGTCAAAGCCTTAGTAATATAACCAATGTTTTCAAATGTGTCCTGTTATAAAGAGAGTAGATTCTTACCGAACTTGTGCAAATAACTTTATTACCATAAGCATGTGAATACTCATGAATAGTTTCCCAATTCTGGGGCACTCAGATTCGGAGCAAAAGCAAATGTTTCCATTTTTGTTTACAAAAGTATATTTTACCAAGTTGCTGTAAAGTATAAATAGCTTAAAAGAGAAAGTTCACGAATCTGGAGAATAAAACATTCAAAGAATCAGCACATTCTCAAATAAAAAGTTATGAAAACGTTATTATTTTGATTATTTAGTCCAATAAGAGTTACGGTTTTTTTCTTCTTTGTCTTGAATTTCATGAAGGTATCAGACTGTTCATTAAAAGTTTGAAAGTTCTCAGAGAGTCCAGGGGTATGATCTTGAAGTTATCAGAAACTTATATTCAAGAGTTGTTGTCAGAGTCTTTTCCATATATCTCCTCAAAGAAAAAGCAATTTTGGACTGTAGCTGATTATAAATACTTCAAGGAAGAATCAAAGCAACTGTCTGGGAATGACAAAGATTTAAAATGACTATGGTTAAAAATCTAAGGAGGTTTTTATTAGGTTGATTATGGTAAAGACACAGCTCACATAGAAATCTACTTACCTCTGTGGCATATAACACTATGATAACATATTCGATTTCTAGAAATTTCATATGGTTTTTAGAATACTAATTTTTTTTAATTTTTTCATTTTTATTTTTATTTTTTTGAGATGGAGTCTCACCCTGTCGCCCAGGCTGGAGTGCATAGGCACGATGTCTGCTCACTACAAGCTCCGACTCCCAGGTTCACGCCATTTCCTGCCTCAGCCTCCGGAGTAGTTGGAACTACAAGCGCCTGCCACAATGCACGGCTAATTTTGTTTTTGTATTTTTAGTAGAGACGGGGTTTCACCATGTTAGCCAGGATGGTCTCGATCTCCTGACCTCATGATCTGCCGTCTCGGCCTCCCAAAGTGCTGGGACTACAGGCGTGAGCCACCGCGCCCAGACTGGAATACTCATATTATTAACATTCCCATAAATATTAATTAGAGAAAGTTTAGCATCACTGATTACTCATTTGAAAATGCTTTATATATATTTTAACATATCACATAAGGTGACTTTTCCATTCAGCTTCTGTTTCCCAACTGGATTACTGAGTTCTTCATGTAGCCCATTAATAATTAGGGCCAAAAAGTATAGTCTTATGTACATTCAAAAAGGTCTTTAGGTAATGCCGGTACTTCTACCTGAAAATCATTGATTTAGTTTTAAGTTCTACCTATTACAACAAGAGTTCTCCATCCTCTTTACATGTTTCTAGTGTCAGGGAAGACTTAAAAATTACCAGTGCCTGGGTCCCACGCCAGACCTTTAAACTGGAACTAATACACGGGGCTTGAGCATCCACTTTTAAAAATGTTTTCCAGTGATTCCAATGTGTAGCTATATTTCCCATCAGATTTCCCTGGTTTCTTGTGGCCTTCACTTTTTTTCTATTTGGTATCATGATTATTTTCAGGTCTCATTTCCTGTCTTAGGCCTTATGTCTCCTGGGGTAGAGACCTTGCCTAATTCATTTCTGTATCTTTTTGGAACACGTGAATTGGTCATCAGGAAAAGGTCTCAAGCACACATAGGTTTTGTTCTGAGTCTCAGATTCACAGGCTAATCCTAAAGTCTTTGTTCTCCACGAGGTCAGAGATTACTTGTGATGAAGGAAGTGGTTAAGTCTGTAGTGCAGATGGTGGAGGCGAGTCCATCCTGTTTTTAGGCATAGCATTGGAACTAAGAATTTTATGTCTATGTGGATGAAGGGGCAGAGATGTGTAGGAAGACAGTTCTAATTAGGATGGAGGAATTATACTACGAAGTAGAGGTAAAGGAAGTGAGAAGGATTAGTAAACAGAAGAAATGTGAACTTACCAAATAGGCTAGAGTACATGCCTGGAGATTCCTGATTAAGTGAATTAACTAGATTTTAGAAAGGTAATGAGGCAGTCCTGCGCAAGGAAGGTTTCAAAGTCCGGAGGCAAAAAGTCAAGCAGCACTTTGAGAAGTGGTTGGTCTTTATGGGAATGGAGAGAATTACACTATTGAGAGATGTGAAAAATAATGAAGAGGGCTTCACAATGTGAAGTTGTGTTTCTCATTTGAACAAGCGGAGGCTGGAGATAATTATGTCTAAAAGACAGTGGGGTACAGGGAACACAAAGGCCAGGGAGAAAGGGAACTGCAGGAATTAGTGTTGAGAAGCAGGAGTTTGGTGGAGGAAGGAGAAGATCCAGTCCCAGATACAGGCAAATAAGTCTTCTCCCTCTCCCAAACATGGCAGTCAACCCTTCAGGAAATGGGACAAGAGAAAAGACCATCATACCTGCCAGTCTTCCCAAAATACAGAAATGACATCACAGCTGCTATATCGGATTAATGCCAGGATGGACGTCCTATTCCTGAACGAGCTGTCATGGAAAGAAAAGAAAAAAAAAAAAAAAAAAAAAGGAAGGGAGTTGATGTTATTTTACGGGGGGAGCCTCAGGAACAAGGATATAACATGAGGTATTCTATAATTGTTTCTTCAAGGAATACATTGCTTCTGTTGGAAAGTTGATGGGAGATGATTATATTCTTGCAGTTTTTTTCCCCTCTCGCAATATTTCTAGGTTGGTGATCAGTCCTCTGTCAATTCTCTACTGCACTCAGATATTTCAGAAAACTTTCAGATGTGAGAAAGGCTGATTACTATTTTCTATGTCATTAGAACTTTAGACCTTTCCACCTTTTCATGGTTGCATCTTTTTCTGAGTGTGTCTGCTGTGGCAGCCATCAATGAGACCCTGCCAGGTCTCCATGGCAGGGACCTGATTGACAGAAGGCCCAGGTCAGTGCATTTCAAATTCACCACCTCCTTTGCACAGAAATCTTCCTTCCCACAGGCTCCCAACAAGGGCGTGAAAGCAAGCCTAGTTCTCTGAGGCTCTCTTTAACTTTAATGGGTGACTAGTTGGAGGACACCCCATCAGCCTTGCAAAACTCTCTTAGAACTGCATTGATACCTAAAACTTCTTTCTCTTTCTTTTACACAGGAGTCAGCTCTGCATAGTGGTCTGTGGGTTCTCCCATACTACCTTCATGCCTGTCCCACATTCCCTCACAGGTGTCTTCCATGATAAATTATCTCATATGTCCAATCCCAACCTGGATGCATCTCAGTTGGTAAAAAGTAACATACCAGGCTTGATTCTTTGCACTTAGCTTTTTTCCTTTTTCTCCCACAAGTAGTCAGTAGCCATGTCCTAGTGTTTTTTATGTGGTACCTCTTTTTCTATATATATGGAAATAGGTACTGTTGAGGGGCACGTCCTATATGCCAGGTCCTGTGCTAAATACTTTACCTGTACCTCATTTAATTCACACAGTAATCCTGTCAGGTAGACATTATTTCCATTTTGCCAGTGAAAAGACACAAGCTTAGAGTAGTGTAAAATCTCTCCTGGTGTCATATGTCTAGTAATAGGTGGATCTGAGATTTGATTCTAGGACTATTTGACCTCAAGGCTAATGATGATGGTAGTAATATAGCAGCTGACATTGGTTCGTCTGTGTGTGGCATCTTGTTTCATTAACTGCATGAAACCTTTAAAAGAATGGCATGAAGCAAGCTCTCTCATACTTCAGGATATGAAAAAAGAACAAACTAAACCCAAGCACAGTGATTGAAGGATACAATATGGATTAGAGTGGATAAAAATAAAATGGAAAATGGAAGAAGAATAGAGGAAATTAATGAAACCAATGTTGATTCTTCAAAGTAAAATCAACAATATTGATGACCATTAACTAGACTGACTAAGAAAAAAGAGAGAAGATTAAAATTACAAAAATCAGAAATGAAAATGGAGTCCGAGCATGGTGGGTCATCTTTTAATCCTAGCACTTTGGAAGGTCACAATGGGAGGATTTCTTGAGGCCAGGTGTTTGGACCAGCGTAGGTAACCTGGGGAGACCCTCCCTCTACAAAAAAATTTAAAAACCAATTAGCTGGGCATGGTGGCATACATCTGTAGCCCTAGTATTTTGGGAGGCTGAAGAAGAAGAATTGCTTGAAACCAGGCGGCTGAGGCTGCAGTAAGCCACAATCACGCCACTGTATTTCAGCCTGGGCTGGCCTACAAAGTGAGAGCCTGTCTCTCACTCTCTAAAAAAAAAAAAAAAAAAAAAAAAAAAAAAAAAAAAAAAAAGTAAGGTAAAGAAAAACAAAAACAAAAAAGAAAATGAAGTGATTACTACCAATTCTAATGAAACAATGATCATGAAAGTACTGTTAATAATTGTATTCCAATAAATTGGATAACCTAGATGAAATAGATTAATACCTAGAAAAACACAAAAATATGAATAGAACTATAATCAGTAATAAGATTGAATCAATAAAACCATTTGATGAAATTCAGTATTTTTTCATAATAAAAGCATTCTAAGAATGGAAGGAAACCACCTCAACATAAAGGTAATATGTGAAAAACCCAATGCTAACATCATACTCAATGGAGAAAGACTGAAAGCTTTCCCTGTATGAGCAGGAACAAGACAAGGATGCTGCTTTTGACACTTCTATTCAATGTAGTATTGAATTGTCTAGTCAGGAAAATTAGGCAAGAATTTTTAAAAAGACGTTCAAATTGGAAGAAAGGAGTAAAATTATTTCTGTTCACAGATAACTTGAACTTATATGTAGAAAATCCTAAAGATGGAACAAATCTATTAGAATTAATAAATGAATTCAGTAATGTTGCACAATACAAAATCAACATTCAAACATCAGTTGTATTTCAACACATTAACCATGAACAATCTGAAGGGAAATTAGGAAAAAAATTTCAATTTGTATTAACATCAAAAAGATTAAAATATTTAGGAATAAGTATAACCAAAGAGGTGAAATGATTATACCTGAAATCCATAAAATATTGCTTAATGTTGACATCAATAAAATGAAAGATATTTTGTTTTCATGAATTAGAAGACTCACTATTGTCAGGAGGACAATGCCACCCAAAATGAGCTGCAGATTCAATACAATTCCTATCAGAATCTCAGTGACATTTTTGCAGTTAAAGAAAAATCCATCCTAAAATATATATTGAATCTTATGACTCTAAGAGACAAATAACATTGAAGAGGAAGAATGAGGCTGGAGGACTCACACTTCCTGATGTCAGCATTTCCTACAAAGCCCAAGTAACGAATACAGTGTGGTACTAACATAAAGGAGGAAATAGAATTTAATGAGATAGAACAGAGAGCCCAAGAAAGAAATACTTGCATATATGGCCAAATGATTTTCATCGAGTGTACCAAGATCGTTCAATGGGGAAAGGACAGTGTTCTCACCAAATGATATTGGAAAAGCTGGATATCCCAGGGCAAGAATGAGTGGAACCTTTACCTAACATCATATACAAAAATTAATGCACAATAGATCAAAGATCTAAATGTAAGAGCAAAATCTACACAACTCTTAGAAGAAAACAGGATAAAAACTTCATGATATTGGATTTCACAATGATTTCTTGGTTGTAACAACAAAAGCATAGGCAACAAATAAAATAGATAAATTGGACTTCATAAAAATCAAAACATTTTATACATTGAAGAACACTATCAAGAAAGTAAAAAGGCAACCCATGAAATGAGAAAAATAATTGCAAATTATAAGTGTGATAAGAAATTAATTTGCAGAATACATGAAAAACTACAAGTCAACAACAGCAAACATACAAAAACCCATTTATAAAACGAACAGGGAACAAGATGGCCAAATAGGAACAGCTCCAGTCTCCAACTCCCAGCGCGAGTGACACAGAACACTGGTGATTTCTGCATTTTCAACTGAGGTACTGGGTTCATCTCACTGGGGAGTGCCGGACAATGGGTGCTGGTCAGCTGCTGCAGCCCGACCAGCAAGAGCTGAACCAGGGCGAGGCATTACCTCACCTGGGAAGCGCAAGGGGGAAGGGAATTCCTTTTCCCAGCCAGGCGAACTGAGACACACAACACCTGGAAAATCGGGTAACTCCCACCCCAATACTGCGCTTTAAGCAAACAGGCACACCAGGAGAGTATATCCCACACCTGGCCGGGAGGATCTGACACCCACAGAGCCTCCCTCATTGCTAGCACAGCAATGTGTGATCTACCGGCAAGGCAGCAGCGAGGCTGGGGGAGGGGCGCCCACCATTGCTGAGGCTTAAGTAGGTAAACAAAGCTGCTGGGAAGCTCGAACTGGGTGGAGCTCACAGCAGCTCAAGGAAACCTGCCTGTCTCTGTAGACTCCACCTCTGGGGACAGGGCACAGTAAACAATAACAAACGCAGCAGAAACCTCTGCAGATGCAAACGACTCTGTCTGACAGCTTAGAAGAGAGCAGTGGATCTCCCAACACGGAGGTTGAGATCTGAGAAGGGACAGACTGCCTGCTCAAGTGGGTCCCTGACCCCTGAGTAGCCTAACTGGGAGACATCCCCCACTAGGGGCAGTCTGACACCCCACACCTCACAGGGTGGAGTACACCCCTGAGAGGAGGCTTCCAAAGCAAGAATCAGACAGGTACACTCGCTGTTCAGAAACATTCTATCTTCTGCAGCCTCTGCTGCTGATACCCAGGCAAACAGGGTCTGGAGTGGACCTCAAGCAATCTCCAACAGACCTACAGCTGAGGGTCCTGACTGTTAGAAGGAAAACTATCAAACAGGAAGGACACCTACACCAAAACCCCATCAGTACATCACCATCATCAAAGACAAGAGGGAGATAAAACTCTGCACCAAGCGGACCTAATACACATCTGCAGAACTCTCCACCACAAATCAATGGAATATACATTCTTCTCAGCACCATATCATACTCATTCGAATATTGACCACATAGTTGGAAGTAAAGCACTCCTCAGCAAATGTACAAGAACAGAAATTATAACAAACTGTCTCTCAGACCACAGTGCAATCAAACTAGAACTCAGGACTAAGAAACTCAATCAAAACTGCTCAACTCCATGGAAACTGAACAACCTGCTCCTGAATGACTACTGGGTACATAACGAAATGAAGGCAGAAGTAAAGATGTTCTTTGAAACCAATGAGAAAAAAGATACAACATACCAGAATCTCTGGGACACATTTAAAGCAGTGTGTAGAGGGAAATTTATAGCACTAAATGCCCACAAGAGAAAGCAGGAAAGATCTAAAATTGACACTCTAACATCGCAATTAAAAGAACTAGAGAAGCAAGAGCAAACACATTCGAAAGCTGGCAGAAGGCAAGAAATAACTAAGATCAGAGCAGAACTGAAGGACATAGAGACACAAAAAACCCTCCAAAAAATCAATGAATCCAGGAGTTGGTTTTTTGAAAAGATCAACAAAATTGATAGACCGCTAGCAAGACTAATAAAGAAGAAAAGACAGAAGAATCAAATTGACGCAATTAAAAATGATAAAGGGGATATCACCACCGACCCCACAGAAATACAAACTACCATCAGAGAATACTATAAACACCTCTACGCAAATAAACTGGAAAATCTAGAAGAAATGGATAATTTCCTGGACACTTACACTCTTCCAAGACTAAACCAGGAAGAAGTTGAATCCCTGAATAGACCAATAGCAGGCTCTGAAATTGAGGCAATAATTAATAGCCTACCAACCAAAAAAAGTCCAGGACGAGATGGATTCACAGCTGAATTCTACCAGAGGTACAAGGAGGAGTTGGTACCATTCCTTCTGAAACTATTCCAATCAATAGAAAAAGAGGGAATCCTCCCTAACTCATTTTATGAGGCCAACATCATCCTGATACCAAAGCCTGGCAGAGACACAACAAAGAAAGAGAATTTTAGGCCAATATCCCTGATGAACATCGATGCAAAAATCCTCAATAAAATACTGGCAAACCGGATTCAGCAACACATCAAAAAGCTTATCCACCATGATCAAGTGGGCTTCATCCCTGGGATGCAAGGCTGGTTCAACATTCGCAAATCAATAAACATAATCCAGCATATAAACAGAACCAAAGATAAGAACCACATGATTATCTCAATAGATGCAGAAAAGGCTTTTGACAAAATTCAACAGCCCTTCATGCTAAAAACGCTCAATAAATTCGGTATTGATGGAACGTACCTCAAAATTATAAGAGCTATTTATGACAAACCCACAGCCAATATCATACTGAATGGGCAAAAACTGAAAAAATTCCCTTTGAACACTGGCACAAGACAGGGATGCCCTCTCCCCACTCCTATTCAACATAGTGTTGGAAGTTCTGGCTAGGGCAATAAGGCAAGAGAAAGAAATCAAGGGTATTCAGTTAGGAAAAGAAGAAATCAAATTGTCCCTGTTTGCAGATGACATGATTGTATATTTAGAAAACCCCATTGTCTCAGCCCAAATTCTCCTTAAGCTGATAAGCAACTTCAGCAAAGTCTCAGGATACAAAATTAATGTGCAAAAATCACAAGCATTCGTATACACCAGTAACAGACAAACAGAGAGCCAAATCAGGAATGAACTTCCATTCACAATTGCTTCAAAGAGAATAAAATACCTAGGAATCCAACTTACAAGGGATGTAAAGGACCTCTTCAAGGAGAACTACAAACCACTGCTCAGTGAAATAAAAGAGGACACAAACAAATGGAAGAACATACCATGCTCATGGATAGGAAGAATCAATATCGTGAAAATGGCCATACTGCCCAAGGTAATTTATAGATTCAATGCCATCCCCATCAAGCTACCAATGAGTTTCTTCACAGAATTGGAAAAAACTGCTTTAAAGTTCATATGGAACCAAAAAAGAGCCCGCATCTCCAAGACAATCCTAAGTCAAAAGAACAAAGCTGGAGGCATCACGCTACCTGACTTCAAACTATACTACAAGGCTACAGTAACCAAAACAACATGGTACTGGTACCAAAACAGAGATATAGACCAATGGAACCGAACAGAGTCCTCAGAAATAATACCACACATCTACAGCCATCTGATCTTTGACAAACCTGAGAGAAACAAGAAATGGGGAAAGGATTCCCTATGTAATAAATGGTGCTGGGAAAATTGGCTAGCCATAAGTAGAAAGCTGAAACTGGATCCTTTCCTTACTCCTTATACGAAAATTAATTCAAGATGGATTAGAGACTTAAATGTTAGACCTAATACCATAAAAATCCTAGAGGAAAACCTAGGTAGTACCATTCAGGACATAGGCATGGGCAAAGACTTTATGTCTAAAACACCAAAAGCAACAGCAGCAAAAGGCAAAATTGACAAATGGGATCTAATTAAACTAAAGAGCTTCTGCACAGCAAAAGAAACTACCATCAGAGTGAACAGGCAACCTACAGAATGGGAGAAAATTTTTGCAATCTACTCATCTGACAAAGGGCTAATATCCAGAACCTACAAAGAACTCAAACAAATTTACAAGAAAAAAACAAACAACCCCATCAAAAAGTGGGCAAAGGATATGAACAGACATTTCTCAAAAGAAGACATTCATACAGCCAACAGACACATGAAAAAATGCTCATCATCACTGGCCATCAGAGAAAGGCAAATCAAAACCAAATGAGATACCATCTCACACCAGTTAGAATGGCGATCATTAAAAAGTCAGGAAACAACAGGTGCTGGAGAGGATGTGGAGAAATAGGAACACTTTTACACTGTTGGTGGGATTGTAAACTAGTTCAACCATTCTGGAAAACAGTATGGCGATTCCTCAAGGATCTAGAACTAGATGTACCATATGACCCAGCCATCGCATTACTGGGTATATACCCAAAGGATTATAAATTATGCTGCTATAAAGACACATGCACACGTATGTTTATTGCAGCACTATTCACAATAGCAAAGACTTGGAATCAACCCAAATGTCCATCAGTGACAGATTGGATTAAGAAAATGTGGCACATATACACCATGGAATACTATGCAGCCATCAAAAAGGATGAGTTTGTGTCCTTTGTAGGGACATGGATGCAGCTGGAAACCATCATTCTTAGCAAACTATCACAAGAACAGAAAACCAAACACCGCATGTTCTCACTCATAGGTGGGAACTGAACAATGAGATCACTTGGACTCAGGAAGGGGAACATCACACACAGGGGCCTATCCTGGGGAGGGGGGAGGGGGGAGGGATTGCATTGGGAGTTATACCTGATGTAAATGATGAGTTGATGGGTGCAGCACACCAACATGGCACAAGTATACATATGTAACAAACCTGCACGTTATGCACATGTACCCTACAACTTAAAGTATAATAATAATAAATAAATTTAAATAAATAAATAAATAAATAAAACGAACAAAGGATTAAAATAGAGTTTTCTCCAAGGAAGATATGCAAATATCCAATAAGCCCATGCAGAGTTCCTCAGCGTCATGAATACGTAGAATTATGCAAATCAAAACCACAATGTGACACCACCTCTCACACTTTAGGATGGCTTTGATAAACAACAATGACAGCAACACAAAACAAGTGTTTTCAAATAGATGGAAAAATTGGAGCTCTCGTGCATTACTGATGGGAATGGGAAATGTTATAGCCACTGTAAAAAGTGGTGTGGCTGTTTCTCAAAAAATTAAACAATAAATTACCATTCGATCCAGCAATTCCACTTCTGGACATACTGCCTATAGAATGGAAGGAAATTTGAACAAATATTTGCACACTGATGTTCAGAGAAGCATTACTCACAATAGCCAAAAAATGGAAACAACGGAAAAGTCCTCTGAAAGATAAGTGGGTAGGCAAATGAGGTATATCTCTACATCGAAATGTTATTCAACCTTAACAAGGAATACAATTCCAATACATCGTGCAAAGTGGATGAACCTTGAAGACATTATGCTAACTGAAATAAGCTGGACATTGAAGGATAATTATTCTATAATTCCATTTATAAAAGATAGAGTAGCCAGTTACATAGAGACAGAAAGTAGAATGGTATGTGCTAAGAGATAGGGGGAGAAGAAGTGAGAGTTACTGTTTATAGGGTACAGAGGTTTAATATGGCAAAAGGAAAAACTTCTGGAAATGGATAGTGTGATGATTACTTCCGGATAGTGTGATGGTTACACAACACTAAATTACACACGTAGAAATAGTTAATGATAAGTCTTAATATTAGATACATATAAAGTGTCCTGGTAGTCTTACACTCTATAAATACACACTTTTTTCATTGCCCCTTTCCTGCCATGCAGAGCCCCAGAGGTGAATCTCCCTATTTCTCCAAGTGTGCATCACTCACTGTCCTCTGTGCTGTGTCCCACATGCAGTGCCCACAGCCTCATACAACCGGTGACTTCAGAGCCAGGACACAGCTCAAGAGTCTGCCCCGAGGCTTCCTCTCTTCTTATTTCCCTGCAGCCTAGGCTTCACTTCAACTGGCAGCTCGATTTAGCGGAATTCAGGACAGGCCACCAGGGCTCTTTCTCCACACATGCTGGTCTCACCCCTGGTGGAGTCAGGCAGAGCCAGTCACCAGAGAAGCCCGGAGCAAAGAAGGGAGCAGTCTGAGCTGCTCCTCCCTCATCCAAGGGGCTTCCTCCTCTCACTTGGAGGGAAAATGTGAGCTTGTTTCAAAACCTCAGATGTTCCCTGTAGCTCATGGAGTAGGTAAAAGAAAACGAAGACGTGGTGGACAGGGATGTGTTGCTGACAGCAAGAAGCAACTTGATCTTGAGGACTCTCCTTCTTGTCCCTCTGTGAAGCCTCTTCCACCACATAGGGCTCAGGGCTGACAAAGCCCCCTCCCTACCTTTCTCAGGCTGGACACAAGGTCAACCATGAGAAAACAGAAAAACAAGGAGAAGAGAGTCTGTAGAGACAAATTGGGAGGGTTCAGGAGGAGAATTTAGGATTTGCTTCTGCCCATGGGACACAGGCTGGGAATAAAAATGTTTTCCTGACTCTTCTCTGAAAGCCAGATAGACTCCACCTAAAACCCTGTTGACAATGATGCAGGGATCCACTTACCAAAGACTTTGATCCTCTTGAATGTGGAACGTTCCCTGCCAGTGGCTGAGTTACGAGCAGAGCAACCATAGCGCCCGCTATGCTCTGTAGTAATTTGGGGGATAGAGAGCTCTTGTCCTGATTGCAGAAACTTCCCATCAATCGTCCAAGAATACTCTGCCGGTGGGTTAGAGTCCGCGAAGCAGGACAACTGGAGGGTTTTTCCTGAACGGTAATAGGTTAATGGAGAGAAAATCCTGGGGACTTGTGGACCATCTGGAGTAAAGAGAATAAAGCCACAGGTGATGTCATCCGAGGGAAGGGGATGCTCCTGGTCTCTTAAAGGGACAGAGTGTCCCCCTGAGTCAAGACACACACTCAAGACCCAGCCAAACCCCTTCTGTGTTCACTGAGTCAAGGCCTGAGGTATTCACCTGTTCCTCCCATTGCAGGATGTAGACCCCAAGTCTCCCATGACAAGAGCAGCCTCTCCCCTTCTATTCTTGGTTAAGGCTGTGCCTACCCAGGTTTTCTCAAGACAGGGAGTCATGGCCAACTCGGGTGTCCAGAAATAAAAGTGTCTGTACTTGGGCCTGAGACAGACTAGGATGCCTGGCCTCTGGTCATTTGAATTTTAGCTGATGGCCTGGCCCACAGAGGAACCAAAGATACAAAGGACATTCAGGATGACTGGGTCACTGCACATGCTACCAACTCGGTCCCATATTTCACATTCATAGGGTCCTGTGTCATTTCTTGTGACATTGGCTAGAATGAGGATCCTGGTTTTACCGGGTTGCTTTAGCCTGGGACTGACCGGGAGGCTGTGGCCATTTACCCTCCACAAGTAGGTGTAGCCCTGAGTCTTAGGTTCACAAGTTAAGGCTATAACATTCTTTTTTTTTTTTTTAATTTATTTATTATTATTATACTTTAAGTTGTAGGGTACATGTGCATAACGTGCAGGTTTGTTACATATGTATATTTGTGCCATGTTGCTGTGCTGCACCCATCAACTCATCATTTACATCAGGTATAACTCCCAATGCAATCCCTCCCCCCTCCCCCCTCCCCAGGATAGGCCCCTGTGTGTGATGTTCCCCTTCCTGAGTCCAAGTGATCTCATTGTTCAGTTCCCACCTATGAGTGAGAACATGTGGTGTTTGGTTTTCTGTTCTTGTGATAGTTTGCTAAGAATGATGGTTTCCAGCTGCATCCATGTCCCTACAAAGGACGCAAACTCATCCTTTTTGATGGCTGCATAGTATTCCATGGTGTATATGTGCCACATTTTCTTAATCCAATCTGTCACTGATGGACATTTGGGTTGATTCCAAGTCTTTGCTATTGTGAATAGTGCTGCAATAAACATACGTGTGCATGTGTCTTTATAGCAGCATAATTTATAATCCTTTGGGTATATACCGAGACTTAAATTTTAGACCTAATACCATAAAAATCCTAGAGGAAAACCTAGGTAGTACCATTCAGGACATAGGCATGGGCAAAGACTTCATGTCTAAAACACCAAAAGCAAGGGCAGCAAAAGCCAAAATTGACAAATGGGATCTAATTAAACTAAAGAGCTTCTGCACAGCAAAAGAAACTACCATCAGAGTGAACAGGCAACCTACAGAATGGGAGAACATTTTTGCAATCTACTCATCTGACAAAGGGCTAATATCCAGAACCTACAAAGAACTCAAACAAATTTACAAGAAAAAAACAAACAACCCCATCAAAAAGTGGGCAAAGGATATGAACAGACATTTCTCAAAAGAAGACATTCATACAGCCAACAGACACATGAAAAATGCTCATCATCACTGGCCATCAGAGAAAGGCAAATCAAAACCACAATGAGATACCATCTCACACCAGTTAGAATGGCGATCATTAAAAAGTCAGGAAACAACAGGTGCTGGAGAGGATGTGGAGAAATAGGAACACTTTTACACTGTTGGTGGGATTGTAAACTAGTTCAACCATTATGGAAAACAGTATGGCGATTGCTCAAGGATCTAGAACTAGATGTACCATATGACCTGGCTATAAAATTCTTATTCTCCATGGGGTTGAAGTTGTTGCTGGTGATGTAAGGCTTAGGCAGCTCTGCTGTGTGGATAACAGAGAGAAGTTTGTCCTGTGTGGCACCTTTGATTCCTCCACAGGCACCCTTCAATCAGAGTTGGCATCTCCCACCTGTCAGCCCACCCGAGTCCTTGAAAGTCAATAGCTGGTGCGTGTGTCACAAGACAGATGCATGATGATCTAAGGGCTCAAAGACTGTGAGGCCGCTCGCTCTGTCTTAGGGAAGCACAGACTTTCTCAAGTGTGAATTGAGCAGCAGTGTTAGGTCATGGACAGACACGTGAGTGGGAGTCACAGCCCTTGGTACCCCTCCCAGTCTCTCTCTAATCAACTGACTGGCTGGTTCACCTTGGGTTCCTTACCTGGAATGTGCAACTACTGGGCCCCTTCCAAATTCCATCCTACTTTGCCCCCCTAGATGTGATTTCTCTGCAGCTTCCATTTCCAAGGACATTTTAGAGATGAGTAATAATGTGACTTCCCGTTGTCTTGAAACCCTGAAGATACTGAATAGCCTGGCCTGGGACTGGATGTTTCAGCAGAAATAAGACAGGGGAGACCAGAGTCAAGCCTGGAGGTCAGTTCAGTCATCAGGCAGTGGAGGCACAAGGTGGGGTAGTTTTTTGCAGGTGTTTCATGATGACTTGCTTGACCAGTGACCTCCAAAGATAGAGCAGAATGCAAGGAATGATCTAGAAAGAGTGAGGGGGACAGGCAAGAGTTGGTGACTTTGGAACAGAACCATGTTCCCTGTTCTGGGTTCTTTAAGTTTCCTCTCCTTCTGCAGAGGGCAGGTGAGGACTATGTGGATCTTTCCAGAAATACATGTGGATATTTGCAAATGCAGAACTGACTGGTGGAAAGGGTGGGAATGAACTGCTGGAAATCTGGTCCTCATGGACCATGTGTGTTTGATGGATATGAGACAAATTTGGGGAGAATTCTTGCAAATATTTTCTTTCATTGGACACTCTACTCTCCGATTCCATGGATTTGACTACTCTAGGGACCTCATGTAAGTGGATTCCAGAGTGAATTTGAGAAGAGACTGCTGGTTGCCAGAAGCTGGGAGTGGGGAGAATCAGAAGTTGTTCATGTGTGTGCAGTTTCAGTTATGCAAGACAGGGAGGTTCTAGAGATCTGCTCTACAGCTCAGTGCCTATAGTTGACACAGTCTGAGTCTCTTATGCATGAGACTTATGACAAAAAGTGTTTGGATTTCTGACATTTTTTTATTTTGAACTATTTGTCATATACTTACTGGTTTAGCATCCCAAATCTGAAAGATTCAAAATCTAAAATGCTCCAGTGAGCATTTCTTTTCAGCATCAGATTAGTATGCCAAAGTGAGAGGTGATAGGCCAAATACATTCTTGCCCTTTTTTCTCTCTCTCTCACCACGTTTCTAGCTTGATGATTAGTTTTTGGTCAATTCCATACTGGCCATGCTGCGCTTGTATATTTTTGAAGGTTTTGGGATGTGAGAGAGGCTGATTGCTATTTTTTATGTCATCAAAATTTTCCAACTTTTCATGGTTGCATCTTTCTCTCAGTGTCTCTGTTGTGGCAGTCATTAATAAGAGCCTGTCAGGTCAGAGTTAAGACAGATTTTTGTAATTCTGCAAAAAATGTTACTGGTAGGGGTTGCATGTTCTGGTAGGGGTTGCATTGAATCTGCAGCCCACTTTGGGTAGCATTGTTTTCCTAACAATATTGATTCTTCCAATCCGTGAGAATGAAATGTCTTTCCATATATTGATGTTGTCTTTAGTTTCTTTCAGTAATGTTTTGGAGTTTTCAGGGTATAACCCTATAACCTTTTTGGTTAAACTTATTCTAAAATATTTTGTTCCTTTTGATGTTAGTGTGAATGGAAATTCTTTTCTTAATTTCCTTTCAGATTGTTCACTGTTACTGTATAGTCTAAAGAATGAACTAGAAAGAGTGAAGGGGACAGGAAAAAGCTGGTGGTTTTGAAGCAGAAACATATTCCCTGTCCTGGGTTTTTTATTTTCCCTCTCTCTTTGCAGAGGGCAAGTGGCTCTTCCCTGATAGCCAGATAGACTTCACTGGAAAACATGTTGCCAAAGCTCCAGGGATCCACTTACCAGGGACTATGATCTTCTTGATTATGAGATTTGTTCCACAAGTGGCTGAGTTATGGATGAAACAGATATAGACCCCTATATATGTTTTAGTGATTTGGGGGATAAAGAAAACTTATGCTGATTGCTGGAACTTCTCATCAATCAGCCAAGAATGCTCTGCCAGTGGGTGAGAGTCTGTGAGGCAGGAGAGCTTGGGGACTTCCCCTGTATGCTAATAGGTGTATGAAGAAGAAATGATGGGGGCATCCAGGCCATCTGGAGCAAAGACAATAAAGTCACAGGTGATGTTGTCAGAGGGAAGGGAAAATCCTGGTCTGTGGAAGGGCCACAGTGACCCTCTGAGCTAAGTCACAACACTGAAGTCCCAGTCAAATCCCTGCTGTGTTCACTGATCTGGAGCTTGAGACATTCACCTGTTTCTCCCATCATAAGCTGTGGACCCTGAGTCTCCCATAACAGGAGCAGCCTCTTCTCCCCCATTGTTGATCAAACCTAAGCCCATTCTTACTAGTCATGGCCAGCTTTGATGTCCAGGGGTAAATGTCTCTGTACTTGCACCTGAGAGGGACTGAGAGGCCTGGCCACTGGCTATGTGTATTTGGGATGGCAGCCTGGCTCACAGAGGAACAGAAGATACTCACAGAGGAGATTCAAGGTGACTGGGTCACTGCGGCTGGAACTCACTGGGTTCTTCATTTCACATTCATAGGGTCCTGCAGTATCCTTTCTGACACCAGATAGAATGAGGGTTCTGTTGTTTTCGGACAGCTGCAACTTGCGACTGATAGGGAGGCTCTGTCCATTTATCCACCACAAGTAGCTTACGTCCTGAGTGTCAGGATCACAGGATAAGATCACAGTCTCCGTGCCCTCCCTGGGGTTTAAGTTGCTGCTGGAGATGTAGGGCTTGGGAGTCTCCACTGTGCAGATAACAGAGAGAAGATTGCCCTGTGTGGCACCTTTGATTCCTCCAAAGACATTTTTCAATCAAAGATGGCATTTCCCACTTCTCAGCCCACCTAAGTCCTTAAAAGCCCATGGCAGGTGTGTGTGTTACAAGACAGATGCATGGCAATCTGAGGGCTCAGAGATTGTGAGGCTGCCTGCTTTATGTGGGAGAAGCACAGACTTTCTCAAGTGTGAATTGAGCAGCAGCATTGGGTCATGGAAAGACACGGGACCAGCAGTCACAGCCCCTGGTGCCTCTCTGAGTCCTTCCCTCTCTAACTGCCTGCCTGGCCCACCCTGTGGTCCTCACCTGGAGCATGCAGTGCTGGAATCTTCTTAGTTTCAGTCTTACTTTGCCCCCCAAGGTATGTTTTCTCTGTAGCTTCCCTTTCAAGGACATCCTAGAGATGGATGATGGAACTTCCCATTGTCCTTAAACTCTTTGGGTACTGGGAAGCCTGGCCTGGGACTGGGCACATCAGCAGAAATAACACAGAGGAGACCACAGTCAAACCTGGAGGTCAGTTCAGTCATCAGGCAGTGGAGCCACAAGGTGGGGCAATTTTCCCAGCTGTCTCATAGTGACTGACTTGAGCCAGTAACCTCTAAAGATAGAGCAGAGTCCAAGGAATTACCTACAAAGAGTGAAAGGGACAAGCAAGGGCTGATAGCTTTGGATCAAGACTATGTTCCCTGTTCTGTGTCCATGATGTTCCCTTCCCCCTGTAGAGGATGGGTGAGGACCATGTGGATCTTTCTAGAAATACATGTGGATGTTTGCAAATGCAGAACTGACTGATGGAAAGGGCAAACATGAACTGATGATGGAAGTCAAGCCCTCACGGACCACTTGTGTTTGATGGCTATTAGACCAATATTTGGGAAGAAGTCTTGCAGATACTTTCTCTCATTAGACATTATACCCTCTTATTCTATGAATTTGACTACTCTATGCATCTCATCTCAGTGGATTCCAGAGTGAATCAGAGTAGAATAGCGGTTTCCAGGAGCTGGGTTTGGGAGAATAGGGCATTGTTCCAGGGGTGTGCGCTTTCAGTTATGCAGGATAAGGAGGATCTAGAAATCTCCTGTACAGCTTCATGCCTATAGTTCATGCAGACAAAGTGTTCCTTATGCAGAAAGCTTAAAACCAGGTGTTTTAGATTTCTAACTTTTTTTTTATTTTGGAATATTTGCAGTAGATATACTGGGTTAGCATCCCAAATCTGAAAAATTTAAAATCCAAAATGCTCCAGAGAGCACTTCTTTTTAGCATCACATCAGTGGTCAGAAGTGTTGGATTTGGGAGCATTTCAGATTTTGGATTTCTGGATTTGGGATGCTCAATTTGTAATACTGTAATTTTCCCATAAAAAGTTCTCAGAAGTTTAGACGTCATGTTATGTTCCGACTCTAGTAACAAAACAAAACAAAATTTGGAGGAGACATTAAAATGTTGTCATAAGTGGAAATGTTTACTGATGGTCCAAACATCTAAGATCAATTGCTGGTAGTAGTATTTCTCTTGATACCCAATTAAGGTTTAGGTGCGGGGTGAATTCCAGCAGGATCACATTATGCTCAAAGAAAGATGCCAAAGGTGACTTGAAATTAGCAAGTCCTTAAGTAGAGAGAGTCCTGTTAAAAGGACAGAACTGGTCAGTGTGTCAATTACATAAAGGGAGGAATGATGCCGAATTAAAAGAAATGTTGTGTGTTATGAAAGTAAATATAGAAAGAACTCCGTTTCTAATCTCTCTGCAGAGTTAGGAAAAATGGGGAAGAGCCCAAAACAGGTATGTGAAATGCTTTCTTCATTTTCTCTTAACCTCAGGAAATACAACTCGAGTTTAAGTTTGTGGGAATTAGGAAGAGTCTAAGTGATACGCCAGTGGCTCATGTGTCCCCCACACGAAGAAAACAACTGTATGTGGCACAAGCAGTAAAACCACCAGACAGCACCCCCTGGCCACCTCGAACAGGTCCCCAAAACCGCTAGTATTCCCATTACGTGTATGTTACAGCCTTGGTAATCATCCCACAACTACAAAATTTAAAAAATTGCTATTGTCAATACAAAATATTAACTATGAAGTAGAATATGTTGTTCCACTTTTCTTCCCCCTACTCTTTTTGAACTTTCCTGTTTCAGTTTTGGAAGTTTCTATTGACACATCCTCAAGCTAGGGATTCTTTCCTCAGCTGTGTGGAGTCTACCAGTAAGCATCAAAAGCATTCTTCATTTCTCTAACAGCTATTTTTTTTTTCTTTCTTTCTGAGACAGAGTCTCACTATGTTGCCCAGGCTGGAGTGCAGTGGTACTATCTTGGCTCACTGCAAGCTACACCTCCTGGGTTCATGCCATTATCCCGCCTCAGCCTCCCGTGTAGCTGGGACTACAGGCGCCTGCCACCACGCCCGGCTAATTTGTTGTATTTTTACTAGAGACGGGGTTTCACCGTGTTTGCCAGGATGGTCTCGATCTCCTGACCTCGTGATCCGCCCACCTCAGACTCCCAAAGTGCCAGGATTACAGGTGTGAGTCACTGTGCCCGGCCATCTCTGAGGAATTTTAACGAGTTGTTGACTTTTGAGTTTGTTCAGCTGTTTACTTACTGTTAGAACCGAGTGACAAATTTCAAGCTTGTTATACGCCTGACAGGAAACCAGAAGTCTCTAGGAAGTGACTGGAGAATGTGAGCTCCAGAGTAGGTTGAGGATGGAGTCACGAGTGAAATGGGTGAAATCAGCCCATGGGCTTTGGAGACGGCAGACCTGTCCAGCCTCTGACACCCTGGTGAGTCAGTGCAAAGATTACAACAGTGACAGCAAACTAGCATGGCTGACTTCATCTGGCATCTAGTCTCAGGCTGGCTGTCCTCACTCATTCCTGGACATAGGCCAGGCTAACCATGGGAGGAATTTAGTTTATGGTTTAACTTTGAAGAAACAATGATAATAGTTCCTCCATAACACTAATATCCTTATTTTGCCCAGGGATTGCCTTTGTAAAACTGGAGAAAGACCATGAGAGTAAGATTATAGGAGGGGCTGAATTCTGCTAAAATGTAGGCACAGTTTCTATAATCCCTTACTGCTCAAATGTCATTTGCCCAGAGTTTACAAAATTTGTAACTAATTGCTGCTATAGATAACATCACTATTGTAGAACCTGAGATTGGTCTTTTGAGATGTTTCTCATTCTTTGCATTCTGGCAACCAGATGACCTCATCCATACCCTTGACTAATGACTCAGCCAGTCATGTGGTCCGCACCTAGAGATGGATTCAAGCACAAACAGATCATTTCCCTCCGCCCTCATGATTCCATCCCCAAACAGTCAGCAGTACCCATTTTTTAGTCCTGTGCCCCTGAAACTATCCTTGAAAATCTCTAATCCCGATCCACTAGGGAGGCTGATTTGAGTAATAATAAACCTCCATCCTCCTGTTTGGCAGACTTGGAGTCATTAAAATCTTTCTTTACTGCAAATCACCATCGGGATAAATTGGTTTTGTTTGTGCAGGAGGCCAGAGGAACTTGTCTGGGAATTATAAGAGTGGATGGAGGAACTGCCTATCCCTGTCCCACGGTCTTGTCCACAGAACAGCCTCACAAAGGGACAGAGCTGTGGGTGGGGATACAGTGGAAGCTCATTCTCTTAGTGACCTGGGGACATTGGCTCGAGATGAAGCCTGGCAGTAGTGGAAACTCCAGGTGATTTCTGTGCCTTTACTATTTCCTGGGAGATGGGCCAGGCCACAGTGTTAGCAGGAAGGGAACAGAACAGTCAGCCTAGTTAGAGGGAGTGTCTGGGGAAGGCCTAGGGATGGAGGAAGAAGCTGTGCAGGACAGGGCTTGCCAGGTAGAATGAAGTGGGAGGAAGATGAGGGACACAGAGAAGCAGAGAGAGGCAGAGACAACCTGGCAGTGAACAGTGGGGCCTACAGTGACTTCAGAGACCCCAGGGACCAGGTGCCCCCATTTCCACAGTCCAGGACCAGGTAGCCCTGAAAACTGTCCTGTGGCCAAAGAGCTTCAGAGTAACACATGAGGTGGGATGGCTTTAGGGACAAGAGGTAGTGGAGGGATGAAACATGGCTGTCAGCCTCTGAAGGACAAGGGACAGGTGTGGCTAGAACTTCCTAGGATTCTCACCCAAGATCCAGTCTCTAAAGAGGTTATGGATCATTCACTTCTTCATTCAATTCCTTCATTTGTTATGTGAGAGCACCTGAGTGTGTGTCTCTCACTGGGCCTGTACTGGTGCGGGGTGTGAGTTGGGAATGAAAACAAGGTCCACTCTTTTATCCTGTCATGCCAGTGACATGGACACTTTGAGCAACACAGGATTTCAGGTTCAGTGATAGGGGTTAAGACCTCAGGGGGAGGCCTGGACATTTTTTGCACTGACTCTGACAGTTGAGGCAGGTGATTTAGTTTGGAGAACTGACTAATCAGCTGACCATTTGCTCTCACTCATCTGTGGTTTGGATGCCTAAGAAGAGAGGATTTGAGCCAATAAATGACTATGGGGTCCTTGGAACCCAATAAGCCCTCACTTCTGGTGGAGGAGAGGATGGGCCTGTGGCTGCAGACAGACCTCATGTGACCCTGATCTGCCTTTTGTGTTTGTGTGACTCTGGTTCAGTGACTGTGCCTTCCTGTGCCTCAGTTTTCTCTCAGTCAAATAAGCTAAATGGCAAATGGACTGTGGCTTTTCATGCTATCTGTGAATAAATTGTAGATTTTTCACAGTCACCTGACCTAATGCTTGGCACAGTGGAGGTGTTCACACAAACAGCATTTATTATTATTCACCTCCATGAGAGAGCACCTTTAGGTCAGATCCCTGTGGACAAGCTGCTGCCAGGTACATTTTCTCTCTTCTGCTTCTGCTTCGGGGACATTAGACTTTCTATGGAGTGTCGTAAGCCTTGCAAGGCAGTTGGCTGATGACCTACAAAGCTTGTCTTTCTGTCCTCCCAACTCTGAGTGTCAGGTGAAGAAAGCTCTGTCCTTGCCCAGATGAGGCTCTAAGGGCTGAGCCCTGGCAGTGAGTAGCTCCAGGAGACACAGTCCTCAGATCGCTGGTGAATCCCCGGTCCCAGTAAGCCCTGCCACAACCCAGCCCTGGCACAGGCTCCTCAGCTTTATCTGGAGTAGGGTTTTAGGGACAGAGGTCTGGGGTTGAGGCTTCTTGGACTGAGCTTCTCTGAGAGTATCTCTGGGGGCCTCTTAGGCAAAGCCCTGCTCAGTTCTCCAGGATGTTTCTCAGGGTCAAGTTTATGAAGAGGACATGAGGTGCTTGGCTGAGGCTGATCTCCTCCTGCTGAGCACCCCCCCCCCATCAGACTGTCCTTCCTGTGCAGCAAGTGTCTGCAGGGTCTGGAGGCAGGAAAGGAATTCTGATCTGTTGAAGTTTGTCTCCTCTGTGTGTGTCCTGCACTAAATGCCAAAACCCCAACATGGGACATAATGCAGAGAGGGACACAGCCACAGTCTAGGCCTGACCATCCTGTGTGTGCAAAGTAGAAGTGACCCTCGCCCCCCAACACCCAGGGATCATGTGGAATCACTCACGGTATAAGGTGAAATGTCCAGTTACTCCTTCAGTCCCTTCACCTCGCTTTACGATTTCTACGGTGTAGGATCCTGCATCCTTCTGGTTGACACTCTGGATCAGCAGGGATGCATTGGAATATATTGTTTCTCGTCCACTGTATACAGGCCCAAATATAATTGTTTCAGTGTCTATTGCATATGCTGTAATGTAATGCTGGAGGTCCATTATTTGCCCTTTGTACCAGATGTAGCCAGCAACATTCTGGGGCACATTGTGGACAAGTAGAAGAATATCCTTCCCCTCAGAAACTTTGGTTGGCTGTGCTTCAATCGTGACTTGCGCAGTGGTGGGCGGGTTCCAGAAGATTAAAAGTGATGCTAGGAGGTGGAGAGAGCATCAGTCAATATTGAGACCTATGTATTGGGGTGAAAAGATGGGGCCCTGGGTCCTGAGATGATCTCTTCAATCATCAGCCTTGAAGACACACACAGACACAAACACACACACACACCCCTTTTTTTGTGTGTATGTGATTGTGTGTTTGTGTCCTACTGTCCTACTAGGTCAAGGTCAGCGGCACGAACCCCATTCCTTCAACCCTTCTGACCTTGGCATTTTTCTCTTTGGAATCCTCTTCCCCAGGGGTCTGCATGGCTCCCTCCACACTGCCCTCAGGTCCTGCTCACATCAGGGCATTGTTGGACTTCTTTCCTGACACCTCCTTCAGAGACCCTGGGTCTTCCCTTTCTGACTTTTCCCTGCTCTGCTCCCTCCAGACCTCTTGTCAACACCTGACCTCACATTCCAGATGTATGTCTTTGCATGTCTGTCTTCCTGCCCATGACAGCATGAGTTCCGTGAGGACAGGGACGTTTGTGATCTGGGTTGCACCCCAGTGCCTGGGACAGGCTGTATACTCCTGTGGATGTGAGAGTTCCCAGGGCCCTCCATGCCCAGGGTGTTTTTTTTTTTTCTTTACCCAATGGTTGAGGTTTTTTGCTGAGGACACTGTTTCATGCCCTGCTTATATTTTCATTTGAAGTGTCATCTCATAATAGTTATTATTATCATTTTCCAAAATGTGGTGGCCAGTGATGATTAACCAGGAAAAGGGAACACTTGAGATTTTCCTACCTCTTACCAATTCCTGTTCAATGTGATTTTCCTGTTTTGACCCCTGTCCCTCTGTGTTATATTTTCCCCTATTCAGGCTCCAACAGAGCCTTCTTTCCTCTATTTTTTTTTTTTTTTTTTTTTTTGAGACGGAGTCTCATACTGTCGCCCAGGCTGGCATGCCGTGGTGTAATCTCTGCTCACTGCAACTTCTGCCTCCCAGGTTCATGCAATTCTCCTGCCTCAGCCTCCCAAGTATCTGGGATTACAGGAGCACACCACCACACCTGGTTAGTTTTTTGTATTTTTAGTAGAGATGGGGATTCACTGTGTTGACCAGACTGGTGTTGAACTCCTGAACTCATGATCCACCCACCTCAGACTCCCAAAGTGCTGACTTTTATATTTTAGAACCCCATCCTCTCCAGGAAATCCCATCCAATCATTCTGCTTCCTCCTCCTGTCCTCTCCCAGGAAGTTCTCTCCTCACCTGTGAGTAGAAGCTCCTTCCAGGTGATGTGCAGTGTGCAGGGAGGGGCTGAGAGGGGCCCCATGGCCTGTGCTGCCTGTGTGTTCTCCTCTGTGGAGATGAGCCTGGGATCCAGAAACTTTCTGAGCACGGCTGTCAGCTGTGCTGTCCTTCCTCTTTCTGTGCTGAGCCTCTTCCCGGGGCAGGAGCACTTCTCAGGCTGATGGGTGGGGTCTGTGCCCAGGACACCTCTCTGTCCCCTCCCCTCTCAGTCCTGCCTCCTTGTCCCTCCTTCTCTTTTTCCTTTTGTCTGTGTGTCAGGTCCCTGGGAATTGTGGAGGCCTCTGCCTTTTTCAGCAGTGATTCCCTCACCAAACCTCGGCAGACACTATGTGCAGAAACACAAACACACAAACACAAAAGAGACACACACAGACACACACATACCCTGTAGGTTGGGCAAGCACAGTCCTGGGCCCCAGTCTCCTGCTGTTCCCATGGCTCTGGGTCGGGGTGCACATTGGCGTCCTTTGCCCTCTTTCATCCCCATCTGGCTCTCCCCTTCAGTGCAGGAGGCTGGAGCTGCACCAGGTCCCTGTCACAGGGACACCCCATTGTGCTGTGGGTGAGCTGTGTGTTGCCTGGTGACAGGGACCCTTCCTTTCTCTAGTTGTGTCTAGCTTGGTTGCAGCTTCCAAGGATGGACATTCAGGACCTGGGTGTCCCAGAGGAGACTGTCCTTCCTGGAGGTGTGCAGGGTGAATCTCTCATGCCTCTTGGGAGGAGAGGCCTGTGGTGGTTGCTCAGTGGGGGCTGTGAGTCCCATGGTCAAATGGACAGTTCTCAGTCACTCTGTTGCTCTCTGGGGTCTGGTGGCTGAGCTGGGGCTCAAGGTTTCTCATTTCTTCCTGACCATCTTTGGTGTCCTGTCTTCTCTGCCCAGCTGATTGTACTGTGGTCACCATACCTTCCCCGTAGTGGTGCAGGAGGAAGTGGGGAGTTACCCAATAACCCCGTGGAACATGGCTCCTTGAGACACAGGAAAGAGAGCCTGGGACAGAGCAGGGGTTCAGAGCTGGAGAGATTTCATCCCGACTTACTCCATGGTCGTGATGGGCTCAGCCCTCCATGTGCTGACATACCCAGGGGTCTGTCCTGAGGGTTTTCACCCGGCCAAGATGCTCACTGTAGAGGAGGAGCAGGCAGTCGCCAGAGAATCTGTTTGGAGGGACGTTGCTCACCGAGGAGAGGGTGGATGGGGTGAGTTGTGTTCTGGAACAAAGAGCAATTATACCCCCTTCTCCCGGCAGGGACACAGGAGAGGTCTGTCTTCCCAAGGGACAGACGGGGGTAGGCGGCCCCATCCTAGGTGGTGCCTGTGTGTGACCATCACACGTGCTCTGAGCCCCACGGGGTGCAGCGGGCAGGCAGGTCACAGGATGCCTGACTGATTCCCGGGGAGGCTGTGGGCCCTCAGGCAGCCGCTGTTCTGTGTCAGCGCTAGGCTTGGCCTGGGATGCCCCAGAGAACAGGACAGATGGAGCAGGGGCAGACATTTAGGGAGCAGTGACAGAAAGAGTTGATAAGGATAGAGGGAGGTCACCAGGTGAAAGCGCACAGTGTGTCGTCACCTGCACCAGCGCTGCCCTGGGAAATGTCTTTTTACCTGAGCCCAGGGAAGGAGCAGGTGTGTGGGGCAGGAGCTGCCTGCAGAGGGAGTGGTGTTAGGTTGGCGACCGCCAGGTCAGGGAGGAGCTGACACCGTCCGTGTGGGGAGCATGGAGGATGTTGAGGACTTGGGCCGAGGTGACCCTGGTGAGGGTGAACCCTGCTTGGCTACGGGTTCTGCTGAGGGAGGTCTGCATCCCCTGGGAAGGCTTCAGGCTGGAGGGACTCTGGCGCCCTCGGGTGGACTGGAAGGGAAGTGTGGGTGGCCGAAGTCCCAGGCCAGGCTGCGTGTTTTATTCCACAAGGATCTGCACATTTCACTCGAGGTCACACATATGTTATGTTACAGCTCCATCACCTTCCAGCCCCGTGAGTCCCATTCTCTGTGGCTCTACGTTCACTGTTCTCCCCCTTTCACAATCGGGTGTCCTGAATACAGATTTTTATCACCCTCTGTGAGTTTGTATTGTGTGCAGTAGGCGGCACTGTGTATTCTCTGGGGGCAGTGATGTCTGGGGCTGAGCACTGCACTTGGCTTAGGAGCACAAGAGGGAGCAGCAGGGCGGGAGGATCAATGCCAGGGGAGCAGGGACAAGTCATTTTCATTTTCTCACTCCCAGGGACCAGAACCCAGGATTCTGACTCCAAGGCGAAGTACCACACCTTGCTGGTGTCCCTGGATGTCATGAGTGCTCATAGTGTCATGTTGCCTTGGCATTCCTTTTTTAAGGTGTAAATTTATTTACCTCACATCAGAGGCAGGCCTTGCTCACCATGGCAGTTTTCAGTACTGTATCTCGTTCAAGTTTCTTCAGTTGGTGGCCAGAGATAAAATCTTAGAGGCATCTCTCCTGCTTGGTGTGCTGGGCTCCCCTCTCTCCATCTGCTTTCTTTAAACTGATAATTCTAACATTTGACCTAAAATTTAAAGTGACCGCTTGTCAGTCACAACAGGATCTCCTGGTCCCAGTGTTTGCTGCTTGCTTTAAACACATCCATTAATACTCCCTGCTGGAAACCTGTCAGATAACACCCGGACTTACTAAAGTCATTGGCTTACCAGTCTCTTCTCTCCTCCCTGCCTGGGCTTGCTGATCTCTGTATCTGTGGTCTCCAAGTGTGCCGAGTGCTCCCCAGTGTCTGTAAGTAGTAAAATCACTTACACTTTCACGTTGTAGTTGTATCACTATAGCCTCACATGCCATCCAGGGCCTGACATCGAGGCTGCCCTATGGGACCTGTGCTGGTTGAGCCCCTGCTGGAGCTCTTGTTTTGGGGCCTCTGGTTCTTCTGAGGACAGGAGCTTCCAGCTAACTCGATTGAAAAAGTGATACGTTTCATGGAAATCACTGGGTCAGACGATGTATTCATGGGCTTCAACTGCCATAACAAAGACCTTAGCCTGGGTGAATTAAATAATAGAAATTGATTTTTCCCAGTTCTGTGAATAATGTGCTATTTTAACCACTTTAAAATGTGCACTCAAGTGGAATTAACCACATACACAGTGTTAAGTTACCATCACCACTATTTTTCCTAGAAAACTTTTATCTTTTTGAACTGAAACTTTGTATCTTTGATACAATAATAACTCCCTGCATTTTGCACCCTACACTTTGATCATCTCTACTCTGTCTCTATGACTCTGCCTATTCTTGATGTTTCATATAAATGGAATTTTATTTATATATATATATATATATATGTTATGTAGTTTCTGACATATTACATTTAGCATAATGTTTCCAAAGTTGATGCATGTTCCAGCATATGTCAGAGCTTCATTCCTCTTTATGGCAGATTAACATTCTGTTGCATGTGTCACCACATTTGTTTATTCATGTGTTGATGAACACTTGGATTGTTTTCATATTTTATCTTTTGTGAGTAATGCTGCAATCAACATTCCCATGTGAGTACCTGTTTGAGTCCCTGGATTCAATTCTTTCGGTACATACCTAGGACTGGATGCTGTTTCATATGAGAATTCTGTGATTGGCTTCATGAGGAACAGCACAACTATTTCTCCTAGTGGCTATACATTATTATAATCTCACCAGCAATGTATGAGGATTCCAAATTCTACATAATGCTTTCACTTGTTATTTGACATTTTAAAAGAATGGTAGCCATATTTGTACGTGTAGTGTGGTATCTCATTGTGGCTTTGACTTTGTATTTTCCTCCTGGAGCTCTTGTTTTGACACCTGCAGTTCTTCTGGGGACTGGAGCTTCCAGCTAACTTGATTGAAAAAGTGATATGTTTCATGGAAAACACTGGGTCAGATGATGTATTCATGGATTTCAGCTGCCATAACAAATACCTTAGCCTGGGTCAATTAAATAATAGAAATCGATTTTGCACAGTTCTGTGAATAATGTGCTACTTTAACCACTTTAAAATGTGCAATCAAATGCAATTAACCACATACACAGTGTTAAGTTACCATCACCACTATTTTTCCTAGAAAATTTTTATCATTTTAAACTGAAACTTTGTATCTTTGAAACTATAATAACTCCCTGTATTTTCCACCTTAGACCTTGATCATCTCTACTCTATCTCTGTGAATTTGCCTATTCTTGATGTTTCATATAAATGGAATTATATATATATGTTATTTAGTTTTTGACATATTTCACTTAGCATAATGTTTCCAAAGTCCATGCATCTTCCAGCGGATGTCAGAGCTTCATTCCTCTTTATGGCAGATTAACATTCTCTTGTATGTGTGACCACATTTGTTTATTCATGTGCTGATGAACACTTGGATTGTTTTCATATTTTATCTTTTGTGAGTAATGCTACAATCAACATTCCCATGCGAGTACCTGTTTCAGTCCCTGGATTCAATACTTTGGGTATAAACCTAGGACTGGATGCTGTTTCATATGAGAATTTTATGATTAGCTTCTTGAGGAACAGCACAACTATTTCTCCTAGTGGCCGCACATTTTTATAATCTCACCAGCAATGTATGAGGATTCCAAATTCTACAAAAGGCTTTCACTTGTTATTTAACATTTGAAAAGAATGGTAGCCATATTTGTAGGTTTAGTGTGGGATCCCATTGTGGCGTTAACTTTGTATTTTCCTAATGACTAATGATGTTGAGTTTCTTTTCATGTCCCTCTTGATGATTTGCATATCTTCTTTGAAGAAATATCTATTTGCGTCCTTTGCCCATTTATATAAATTGGTGGTTTGCCTTTTCATTATCGAGTTGTAGCAGTTCTTTATATATTCTGGGCGTGAAACCATTGTCTTTGTGATTTGCAACTATTATGTCTCATTCTGTGTTTGGTCTTTTTATTTTCCTGATAATATCTTTGATGCACAAAAGGCTTGCATCTTTAGCCCAATTTATCTATTTTTTGTTTTTGTTTCTCATGCATTTGGGTCATAACTGAGAATCCATTGCACATTTGAGGTCATTAAGTTTCACCCCTATGTCTTTTTCTAAGATGTTTTTATGGTTATAGATCTTATAATTAACTCACTCATCCATTTTTAGATAATTGTTTGATATGGTTGGAAGTATACTTCTCTAAGTTTATTGTTTTGCATGTGGTCATCTAGTTGTTTCTGCACCGTTATTTGAGAGGATGATTATTCTTCCATTAAATTATCTTGACACCCTTATGCAAGAGCAATGAACTATAAGGGTGAGGGTTTATTTCTGGACTCTCAATTCCATCCCTTTGGTCACTATTTGTATTTTTATGCCAGCAGCTTCTGTTTTTAGTACTTGTAATGTTTTGTGAAATTTCAAATAAGAAAGTTCAGGTTCTGCAATTTATTTTCACAAAATTGTTTTGACTCTTTCAAGGGTACTTTTTTAAAAGCAAGGAGACCAATGTTTTGCAATTGGAAAGCCCTTTCTGTCATCTTTCAGAGGGGAATTTTGCAGTCTAGGGATCTTTTCATGAACTTTATCACAAGTAGGTAAATTATCACCACTTCCTTTGCTGAGGTACTGGGTTAAAATGTGTGTTGCCTCCAGTTGAGGAATTGAGAGACCCTGGAATCACTTGCCCATGTGGTGAGGGACAGTGAGCTCCTTAATCAGGGGCACAGAAGACATTGCTTTGGGACACAATGTTGTCAGGGGAGCTGTGTGCATCTCTACTTCTTTATTTTCTTGTACAGTTTAGATCTCTGCTGGACATACTAGATATTGAAATCTTTGTTCATTCTCTTGGTTCTGGGTTGGCTGATCTGTCAGCTGGAGCTGGAGGACATGCCTGGAAGGGGAGTGACCCCCATGGCAAAGACCAGGGCTCAGCAGAGTGAAAGCAGCTGGGACCCAGAGAAGCCAGTGAGGGCTGACTCTTAGAAGCAAAAGAACAGCAGGTGGGTGTCCTCAGGGGCAAATGGACTGCACTGGTACCCCTTCCAGTGGACTGGAGGAAGGTAAGGGGCTTTGGATATTCCATTTTCTCTCAGCTCTTCAGCAGGAGATTTGGGCCCTGGGATGGTACTGTCCTGCAGCAGGGGCAGGGTGGACAGAAATGGCTGCATATCATGCCTAAGTCCATGTCATCCTCTCAGGCATTGCCCCTGAAGATGGAGAATTTTGTTCAGAGGCCCAGCCTGGGCACATGGGAGAAACCACCTTATTAAAATTAATTTAAGAAAACAGTATGCACGCTTTATTCTTCTAGAATAATTATTAACGTCATGTTTTACAATGTATCTCTTAAAGGAATGGTGAGAATCATCTACATAATTAATGTTTTATGTGGTCTTTTCTATAATTGCAGCTTTCACATGTTCTTATAGAATCCATTTTCTTTGGGAACACACAGGCAGTATCTCTGTGTTGATTTCTACTGGGAAATCTTTATGCAGGGTGGAGAGAGTGACATTTCCTAATGAGAGATGGAAAGCATGTGACTACCAGAAAATGTGTCCAAATTCTGCAGGTATGATCATGGTGCTGCAGGTGAAGGTCTGTTTAACAAGGATTCAGGCAAAGCAATTTTGAAAGTCTTTATCATTGTTTTTGTTTGTTTATTTGTTTTTTGGGTTTTTTTGTTTTGTTTTTTTGTTTTTTACAAAACCATGGGCAGAAGCCATCACCTGGACCCACCACATGTTGAAATGGATGAGGGACAGAAATAGAGCTCAGTAAATTGAGAATGAAATTCAGGAGTGGGGAAGAGGTTTGAGAGGTCAACGGGTGTGAGAGGTGAATGGGTGAATGATGAGAATGTTCAAAACATCTTGTTTCTCCATAATAAGAGAGCATTTATGCCCCTGAGTCAGACAGTGTCCAGGCCAGGGGAGCAGGATGTTGTCAGCTCTCCTGGGCAAAAGTGAGACTCCAGCAGTGTCCAGTTACCTCATCCAGTTTGGGATTTATTCCTATTTTTAAAATGATCCAACAGTATACCATTTTGAAAATATACAAAAATCTCTATGCTACCATTCATAGACAGACAAGATGGCCCTAAGATGGTGAGAGAATCAGAATGGAATTTGGGTTTACATTGTGTATTTTTATCTCCCAATATCTACAGAATTCCCTACCTCAATTTTTTAATGTAACCCAGTGGGTGTCATTCCCTTTCACAGTTACAGACATTTCCAGTTCACGGTTAAGACCCTTGGAAAACCCACTCCCTTTCTGCTGTGAGGTACAGGCAGCCGTGTGGCATCACCTCTAAACATGCCTTCTGGGGCATCAAATTGCTGATTAAGTAAAAGTCATTTCAATACACATTGAAGACCTCCATTTTATCCGTCTCACACTTGTAATTCTTCTACCAAGAGGTGATGGATTTTAGTGGTGATTTGCTTTTATAGATTAGTGACGATTAATGCTTCTACCAGGGGCAAATTTTTCACTGGGAAAAGCATTTGGCAAAGTCTGGAGACATTACTGGTTGTCAGAGCTGGGGGGGAAAGTCCTACTGGCCTTGAGTGGGTAGAGTCCCCAGATAGTGTTGAACATTCTAGAGCTCACAGAGCCCCCACCAGCATGACCACTACAAAGTTGAATGCTGAGGAGTGGAGAGCCCTGATGTGCCTCCCCTAACTTCCCTGGAGCTTTTTACCTTCTCCTTCCATAAGTCTCTACAACTTTCTCACCTCAGCTTGCTCCTTGAACCTTAGTGCCCTCCACTTGAACTTTCCCTTAGTTTAAGACCTGCTGTAATCTCTCGACTTCCTTGGCCCCTTTCTGATCCTTAGCAGGGTGTCCTCTAGAGGGCATCCTCACCTTTCCTGGAGCTTCCCAGGATCCAGATGCCCCTGCCCTGTGTGGGCACCAGGGATATGGCCGTGTGCCTGTGTCCCTAAAGGTCCTGTCACTCAGGACTTTTGTGTGAGAGTAGCTGAGGTGATATTACCCTCCCCTACTTTTCTTGGAACATAAAAATATGTACAAACCTTGGAGAGTAAAATTTCTTAATGCATGTCAAAATTTAAAAATTATATATTTTTGCCTCCCAAACTTTACTGGGAAAAATTTATCACACTACCAGTCATGAAAAATGTCACCTAATCAGGGTTATTCACTGTACTGTTTGTTTAACAGCAAAATGTTGGGAACAACCTAGACTTTCACCAGCACGATACTAATTCAACAGATTACCTTATATCTACACAACAGAATATGATGCAGCTGCATAAAAAGTATACAATCTGTCAGCTATTCATATGGAAACACCTCCACGTTCTATTTTAATTATAGCATCTAAACATCACAGAATAAGATGCAGTTTTTGTACTAGATCTCACCTTAGAACATTATTTTTACTTTTTTTTTTTTTTAATTTAAAGAGTGAGTGTCTCACTCTCATACCCAGGCTGAAGTGCAGTGGTGAGGTCATAATTGACTGCAGCCTCAGTCTTGTGGGCTCAAGGGATCATCCTGTCTCAGCCTCCTGA
The DNA here is from genome assembly GCF_024542745.1 of Macaca thibetana thibetana. NCBI lineage: Eukaryota > Metazoa > Chordata > Mammalia > Primates > Cercopithecidae > Macaca > Macaca thibetana. The sequence continues at coordinate 47,782,254 of NC_065596.1, read as the reverse complement.
GTAGCTGGAATCACAGGCACGTGCCCCTGTGCCTAGCTAATTTTTTGTGTTTCTTGCTGTAGAGATGGGGTTTCATCCAGGCTGGTGAAATCCCAGGCTTTTCTCACACTTCTGGGCTCAAGGGATCTGCCCACTTTCACTCCCAAAGTGCTGGAATTACAAGTAAGTGTCACCACACCTGATTCTGTCTTTTTTTTTTTTTAATTGGACTGCAGTCTACTCATGCATCGCCTTCCCCATCAGGTGATTTCTATTTTTCCTAATTTTCTCAACCATATGTCCATGCCAAAATCCAGATGTATTTGCTTTTGTTTAGAATTAGATTTTTTTTTTTAAGAGAAGCCTTAGGAATGGTCTCCTAGCTGATTTTCAGGATTCTAATCTTCACTGTCTAAACAATATGTTTGCATTTCCAGATGTTGATTACAGTCACTTGTAGAGCATTTAAAACCTACCAATACCTGTACCATCCCTCAAGCGTATCTGATTTGGCTGATGTGTGGTGTAGCCGATGGATTGGTTGTTTAAAAATGCTTTCAAGGAAAAGGGTCGTTTTGCAATGGAGGAACTTTAACCCAATAATCAAAGTAAATGTCTCCAGTAGTCAGAGATAACGACATCTCAGGGCATTCTAATATAATGGATGGAGAAGGTGCAGCATCATCCCTGTGGTATTCTTCTACAAACTGTATAACCTGAGTTTAATCATGAGAAAATATTAGAAAAGTCCAAACTGAGGGTCATGCTGCAAAATAAATAACAAATACTCTTAAAAAATGTGAAGCTCTTAAAGGTAAATCCTAACTTTCCCAGATTAAAGGAGACTGAGAGAACAGTACAATGAAGAGCAATATGTATATGAGATTGGCTCCTGGTCCAGTAAAAGGACGTTAGTCAGAAGATAGAGGGGATCTGTATAAGGTCTCTACAGGCATTCATTTTACAGTGTTAATAATCATTTATTGATTTTCATTATTAGGTGCATATCTATAATGTTAATATTTGGGGAAGTTGAATGAAAAGCATAGAAGGACTTTGCCTATTTTTGGAACATTTTAGAAAGTCTGAAATTATTTCAAAATTAAACATGAAAAGAAAGGAAAAGAAATATAGATCTTTTAGATATTTCTATTAAGTGTCCAAAGTTAAAGATCATTTCCCAACTTCTCTTACCTAATGCTGGTCAGAGTAATCTTCCTGGAAATGCAGTTTGTCATGTTTGCGACCTTCTCAAAGCTTTCCAGTGACTTATCTGTAGGATGAAGTTCCCATTACATAGGCTACCATTCAGTGTCCTCATAGCATGACCCTAATCTCCCTTTTTTTTTTTTTTTTTTTTTTGATCTGTGCTGAAAGACCTGACCAACATTTTACTTTCTTATGGTCAAACTTGTTCCAATTTTTTTTCTTGTCTGATGCCCTTCCCTGTCTTCTCAACTGTGGGACTTCAGTCAAGGTGGTGAAAAATATTTTAGAAGAAAAATTATAAAGATAGTTATAGGAAATAGTCACAAACCTTCCTGGAACCTGGAGGCTTGCATAGCTTCAGTAAAAGGTTTGGCTGAAGGCAGCTGAATTATCTTAAAAGCTTAGGGCATAGATACACAGGAATGTAGAGGAGTTTATCTAAATAGCTTGTTTACTCAGGCCGTCCTAAAGCCAACATTTAATCTTATGCTGGGGGAACTACTCTTGGGGAGGTCGGCAATGTCAGTTACCTTCTAATGGTGTTTACTGAAGACCTTTGTCATTTAATCGGTACTAAAAAAATGCGAACTTCACTGGGAGATCAGGGCCGCTGCTGTTAACACTTTACCGGACCCTTCTAGGTATCCCTGAGTGACTCGGCCACCTGCCTGCTCTTTCACTGGATATGAGTGTCTGAGTGTATTTGTTCATCCATTGCTGGGTCAGGGTCTGCCGGTTGGACCCAGACAGTTGGTGCCCCATGTGAGGACCTGGAATATTGGTGCCCAGGTCTGAGGTATGCCTGCAAATAATTGTGACAGAACCTATGAAAACTAAGGAGAAGACTGTGCGGTTGGTAAGCCAGTAAGTCGATAAGTCAGTAAGTCAGTAAGTCATCGGTGCCCGCTTGGGATCTCCAATTTCGAGGGAATTGTTCAGGTAGGCTTTTATCAGGGGACAACAGTTATCAGCACAAAAGGAGCAGTATCTAAAAGTGTTTAAACAGCTGCTTAAAGCTACTGAAGCCTTGGGTTTGCAGACTCAATTAAGGGACCTAAGGTAAATTGTATCACTTAACCCATGGTTCCCGAAAGAAGGTAAGCTAGACATAGAGCTTTGGGAACAAGTGGGAAGAAATCTTTTTTTTTTTTTTTTTTTTTGAGAGAGAGAGAGAGATACAAGAAACAGAAAAGGGAGACATGTGGGAGTTCAGTCAGGGTGGTGGAAACGATTTTAGAGGAAAAATTATAAAGATAGTTATAGGAAATAGTCACAAACCTTCTTGGAAGGCCAGGGAGGTTGCATAGCTTCAGTAAAACATTTGGCTGAAGGCAGCTGAATTCTCTTAAAAGGTATAGACACAAAGGATTGTAGAGGAGTTTACTCAGGTGGTCTTAAGAACAACCTTTGATTATCTGCAGGTGTATGATTGCTCTCTACTCAGGAGGTTGGTAATGTCAATTATGCTCTAGCGGTCATATGTCCTTGAGGACTTGATTTGAGACCAAGTCGGAGCACTCACTCTTGGTCTCCACCATCAGGGGGAGGAATCATTTTTGAGTCACATTAGGTGACCAGCCTTAACATGGCGAGAACCTGAGGTTTTTTATTTTTTCTTTTGTTTTCCAAATGTGTTAAGCTCCCAGGAGGGCTTGTCACAAGAAATCCCTTCCATCTTGGACTTTTGTCATCCCAAGTCTTTTTGCTTGGATAGGGCAGTAGCAACACCAGTCTTTTGCTTTCCTAAGCCTGTTCCTGAGAGTACATATTTTGTTGGGGTGGAGGAAAAGATCATTGGGGTTGGTTTTTCACCAAAGAGGCTGTTGGATTGAGTCACTTAGAATCAATACATCACTGGAAATTCTTATTGTCCATGGCCAGAAGATGGATTCTTTACATTGGGACTTCTAAGTTAAAAAATATTTGACAGCTCTCTTACTCCAAATGGTTGATCAGAGGATTTAATTTCAAAGAGAGATACCTACCTAATAGTGTTATGGCTAGCCTTAAAATTTCTTTTAACTAAATTACAGAGCAAAAATCTGACCTAAACAAAGTTAATTTTTTTTGTAAACTCAAACTGCTTGCCTTACAACCTATGAGAAAATAAGAATAAAATCCACTTTACCTTGTCATCGAATAGTTAAAAATTTTATGCTTTTACTGCTGCATCCTGGATTTAATTTCAGATGAAGGAACAAGTCTTATTTGTTTTGATATTTGTGTGAATTTTTGAGTTTTTGAGGTGCTCCTTCACTTCTTTGGAGATGCCTCATAGATGCTTGGCTAAGCTGTAATCTTGGTTGAGGCTTATTAGTTTCATTTGGGAACTAATATTTTTGGTTAAAAAAAAATCAAAAGCCAGAAATATCAGCTGTTTGTGCTACCTAAAATCTGATAATAAGAAATCTGAGGCCGGGCAGTGGCTCATGCCTATAATCCCAGCACTTTGGGAGGCCGAGGCGGGTGGATCACTAGGTCTGGAAGTTGAGACCATTATGGTTAACACAGTGAAACCCCATCTCTGTTAAAAATACAAAAAATTAGCCAGACATGGTGGAGTGCACCTGTAGTCCCAGCTACAGGGGAGGCTGAGGCAGGAGAATGGTGTGAATCCAGGAGGAGGAGGTTGCAGTGAGTTGAGATTGCGTCACTACTTTCCAGCCTGGGTGAGAGAGCGAGACTCCATCTTCAAAAAAAAAAAAAAAAAAAAATCTAATACTGTTGCAGTAGGTAGCTGATCAGACATGAGCAAGGCAGGAGAGATCCTTCCACCTCCACACATTAGAAATGTCAAGTGTTCATCACCAGGTGATGGTCAAGTCAAGTGACTGTTAATTCTAAAGTAATATTGGTTGCAGTTAGGTACAGGTAGATACAGGCTCACAATAGATAGAAAACACCTGAAACAGGTGATCAGCAGCTTCCTGATAAGTTCTCAAAAGTCGAGGAAGTGGGTTCAAATATACGCATTAAGAGGCAACATAATGGAGTTTCTGGTATATGACCTTCAGGAACTTTTTTTTTTTTTTTTTTTTTTTTTTTTTACATTTTAGAAGAATTTTTTAGTAACTGTGTTTTTAAATTTTTTATTATTTTATTTTATTTTTAACTATTTTATTTCCATAGGCTTTTGGGGATTTGGTATTTAATTACCTAAATTCTCTAGTGGTAATTTGTGAGATTTTGGTGACCCATCACCAGAGCAGTATACACTGAACTCAATTTGTACTCTTTTATCCCTCACCGTCTTCCCACCCTTTTCCCCAAGTCTATTTTATCATTCCTATACCTTTGCATCCCTGTACCTTAGCTGCCACTTATGAGTAAGAACATAGAGTGTTTGGTTTGCCATTCCTGAGTTACTTCACTTAGAATAATAGTCTCCAGCTTCTTCCAGGTTGCTGCGAATGCCATTAATTCCTTCCTTTTATGGCTGAGTAGTATTCAATCATATATATACCACAATTTCTTTATCCACACATTTATAGTTTACATTCCCACCAGCGGTGTAGATGTGCTCCCTTTTCACCACTTCCACATCAACATCTATTATTTTTATTTATTTATTTCTGAGATGGATGGAGTCTTGCTCTTTCACCCAGGTTGCAGTGCAGTGGCATGAACATGGCTCACTGTAACTTCTGCCTCCCAGGTTCAAGCCATTCTTCTGCCTCAGCCTCTGGAGTAGCTGGCATTACAGGCAAGTGCCACCTCACCCAGGTAATTTTTTTGTATTTTTAGTAGAGACAGAGTTTCACCATGTTGTACACGTTGGTGTCAAACCCCTGACCTTAAGTGATTCACCCATCTTGGCCACCTTGGATTATAGGTGTAAGCCACCGTGCCTGTCCAACAACTAATATTTTTTCATTTTTTGATTATGGATATTCTTGCAGGAGTAAGGTGGTATCACATTGTGGTTTTCATTTGCATTTCCCTGATCATTAGTGATATTGAGCATTTTTTCATATGTTTGTTAGCCATTTGTATATCTTCTTTTGAGAATTGTTTATTCATGTACTTAGCCCACTTTTTCATGGGATTGTTTGCTTGCTAATTTGTTTGAGTTTCTTGTAGATTCTGGATATTGGTTATCTTTCAGATGTATAGATTGTGAGGATTTTCTTTCACTCTGTGGATTATGTGTTTAGTCCGCTGACTGTTGCTTTGCTGTGCAGAAGCTCTTTAGTTTATCGAAGTCTCAACTACTTATTTTTCCTTTTGTTGCATTTGCTTTTGGGTTCTTGGTCGTGAAGTTTTCGCCTAAGCCAATGTCTACAAGGGATTTTCCAATGTCATCTTCTAGAATTTTTATAGTTTCAGGTCTTAGATTTAAGTCCTTGATTCATGAGTTGATTTTTGTATAAGGTGAGAGATGGGGATCTAGTTTTATTCTCCTACATTCGGTTTGCCAATTATTTCAGCACCATGTGTTGAATAAGGTGTCCTTTCCCCATTTTATGTTTTTGTTTGCTTTGTCAAAGACAAGTTGGCTGTAAGTATTTAGGTTTATTTCTGGGATCTGTATTCTGTTCCATTGGTCTATGTGCCTATTTTTATACCAGTACCACGCTATTTGGTGACTATGGACTTAGAGTATTGTTTGAAGTCAGGTGATGTAACACCACCAGATTTGTTCTTTCTGCTTAGTCTGGCTTGGGGTATGTTGGTTCTTGTTTGGTTCCATATGAATTTTAGAATTGTTTTTTCTAGTCTGTGAAGAATGATGGTGGCATTTTAATGGGAATTGCATTGAATTTGTAGATTGCTTTTGTCAGTGTGGTCATTTTCACAATAATGTTTCTATTCATGAATGAGCATGGGGTACATTTTCATTTTTTATGTCATCTGTGATTTTTTTCAGCAGTGTTTTCTAGTTTTTCTTGATGTCTTTCACCTCCTTTTTGTTTAGATATATTCCAAGTTATTATTTCTTTAAAACTGCTGTAGTAAAAGGGGTTCAGTTCTTGATTTGATTCTCTGCTTGGTCACTGTTGGTGTGTAGCAGAGCTTCTGATTTGTGCACATTAATTTTGTATACTGAAACTTTGCTGAGTTCATTTATCTGTTCTAGCAGCTTTCTGGAGGAGTCTTTAGGGTCTTCTAGGTATATGATTATATCATTAGCAGACAGTGACAGCTTTACTTCCTCCTTATCAATTTGGATGCCCTTTATTTATTTCCCTTGTTTGATTGATTTGGCTAGGACTTTCAGTACTCTGTTGAATAAAAGTATTGAGAGCAAGCAGCCATCCTAGTTTTGTTCCCCTGCTGAGAGTGAATGCTTTCAACTTTTTCTCATTCAGTATTATGTTGGCTGTGGGTTTGTGTGCCAATTTTGCTGAGCATTTTAATCATAAAGTGATGCTGGATGTTGTCAAGTACCTTTTCAGTGTCTACTGAGAGGACCATGTGATTTTTAAATTCTGTTTATGTGGTGTACCACATTTATTGACTTGTGTATGTGAAACCATTCCTGCATCCCTAAAGTGAAACCTACTTGATCATGGTGGGTTATGTTTTTGATTCAATTAGCTAGTCTTTTGTTAAGAATTTCTGCATCTGTGTGCATCAGGGATTTTGGTCTGTAGTTTTCTTTGTTATGTCCTTTTCTGGGTTTTGTATTAGGATGATACTGGCTTCATAGAATGATTTAGGGAGAATTCCATCTTTTTCTAGCATGTGGAATAGTGTCAAATGAATTGCTACCAACTCTTCTTTGAATGTCTGGTAGAATTCAGCTGTGAATCTGTCTGGTCCTGGAATTTGTTTTGTTGTTAATTTTTAAATTATCTTTTCCATCTTGCTGTTTTTTGTTGATCTGTTCAGGCTTTTGAATTCTTTCTGATTTAATTTAGGAGGGTTTTATATTTCCAGGAATTCATTCATTCCCTCTAGGTTTTCTAATTATGCACATACATGTGTTCATAGTACCTTTGAAGGATCTTTTGTGTGGTAATAGCTCCCATTTCATTTCTAAATGAGCTTATTTGGCTCTTGTCTCTTCTTTTCTTGGTTAATCTTGCCAATGGTCTATCAATTTTATTTATTTTTCCAAAAAGAAAGCTTTACATTTCATTTATAGTTTGTATTATTTTGTTTCAACTTCATTTAGTTCTGCTCTGATCTTGGTTATTTTCTTTCTTCTGCTAGGTTTGGCTTTGGTGTGTTCTTGTTTCTTGAATTTCTAGAAATGTAACCTTAGACTGTTTATTTGTGCTCTTTCAGTCATTTTGATGTAGGCATTTAAAGCTATGAAATTTTAGCACGCTCTTTGCAGAATTCAAGAGGTTTTGATAGGATGTGTCACTATTGTTCAGTTCAAAGAGTTTTTAAATTTCCATCTTGATTTCACATTTGACTCAGTGATCATTCAGGAACAAGTTATTTAATTTTCATGTGTTTGCATGGTTTTGAAGGTTCCTTTTGGAGTTGATTTCCAGTTTAATTCTACTGTTGTCTAAGAGAGTACTTCATATAATTTCAATCTTCTTAAATTTTTTGAAACTTGTTTTGTGGCCTATCATATGGCCTATCTAGAAGAAAGTTCCATGTGCTGATGAATAGAATGTATATTCTTGGTTGTTGGGTAGAATATTCTGTAAATATGTCTTAAGTCTCTTTGCTCTAGGGCATAGTTGCAATCTCTTGTTTCTTTGTTGACTTTCTGTCTTCATGACCTGTCTAGTGTTGTCAGTGGAGTACTGAAGTCCCTCACTATTATTGTGTTACTGTCTATCTCATTTCTTAGTTCTAGTAGTAATAGTTATATAAATTTGGGAGCTCCAGTGTTAGGTGCATGTATATTTAGGATTGTGATATCTTCCTGTTGAACAAGTCCTTTTATTATTATATAATGTCCCTCTTTGTCTTTTTTAACTGCTGTTGCTTTAAAGTTAGTTTTTTCTGATATCAGAATAGTTACTCCTGCTCACTTTTGTGGTCATTTGCATGGGATATCTTTATCTACCCTTTTACTTCAAGTTTATATGACCCTTTATGGTTAGGGGAGTCTCTTAAGGTCAGCAGATACTTGCTTGGTGCATTATTATCAATTCTGCAATTGTGTATCTTTTAAGTGGAGCATTTACACCACTTACATTCAATGTTAGTATTGAGATGTCAGGTACTGTTCCATTCATCCTGCTATTTGTTGCCGGAATACCTTGACTTTATTCATTTATTTATTGTATATTTTTTTACAGGTCCTGTGAGATTCATGCTTAAAGAGTTTCTGTGTTGATGTGTTTCCAGGATTTGTTTCAAGATTTGGAGCTCCTGTGAGCAGTTATTGTAGTCCTGGCTTGGTGGTGGCAAATTCTCTCAGTATTTGTTTGTCTGAAAAAGACTGTCATCTTTCCTTTATGAACTTTAGTTTTGCTGGATATAAAATTCTTGGCTGATAATTTCTTTTAAGGAGGCTGCAGATAGGTATGCGTGCTCATTTGAGGTGTTCTTCCGTTATTGAACATTACTAATATCACATGTGTTGAAAAGCATTTGGGATTATTCACTTAATTGATGAGTACTCATTTATTTTTACATTAATTAGATACCATGTATGAACAATATATAAGCATAGGTACAGAGATATACATATATGTGATACCACATAGAATATATGCACGTACACATAAAAATAGAGGGAGACGCAAATACTTTAGATTTTTTATTATAAAACTTTATGCATGGAACCCGTAAAACTTATTATTTAAAAAAACAGTTGTATTTAAATTGTTCTGTTGTAAATAGAAAAAGGTAACATTTATCTGAGGAAGCCCTTGCTGACTTTTAGAGAAAGTAGGTAGTAAATTTACATCTTAAAGTAGAGAGAGAGAGAAAGGAATTTGGGTGTGTTGAAAGAAGATTAAAAACAGATGCCAAGGTAACACAATAATGATAGAAATTTGTAACAGAATTTTATAAGGAGACCGATTTCATTGATATACATGGATTTTATTTTCGTCTGTGTTTTCCAGTTGTACTTCAGGGAACATACAACACAGGCTACCTTCTTAAGTGCTGGTGGGCCGCACATACAGTGGGCTGTCTGCTGGTGGGTGCACATGCAGACAGCCCACTTTAAGGGAGGAATCAGGGGAGAAGAGATGCAGACCCCAGAATTAAGCCAACATAGAAAAGCCTAAGTCAAAGGTCAAACCACACACATGGAATCTCATCACCGGTTTGGCCCTGTTTTAAGTGTACTTTACTTTCTTTAATTTCTGCTCTAAGGCTTTTAAATAAACTTTCTCTTTTGCTGTAAAACTTGCCTCAGTCTCTTCTTCTGCCTTATGACCCTTAGTTGAATTCTTTCTTCTGAAGAAACAAGAATTCAGGCTACTGCAGACTTGTACAGATTTGCTAATATACTTTAGTGCCATTGTACATGATAGAATATATATATTCTTATATTTATACATAAAAATATATATAACATATATGTAAATATATGTATATATATAAAACATATATGTATTCATAGAGGCCTTGAAACTACATTCTTGCTGCACTTTATGTAAACAATCCAGGTATAAGACTACAAATTACTTTGGAAATACATTGGTCCCATATGATTTCTGTTTCATGAAAATGGGAAACAGGAGGGTGAAGATTATTTTTCAGAAGAAAACAACAAGACAAAGTTATTAAATTTTAGATGTCCTCATTTACTTTTTGAATTTTGTTATTTACCTACAATTTGGACTGAATCCTAAATTTTCTCCTGGCTACAAGTTTCAAAACTAATGGTTTCAGAATTTTCTTCCATTTTTCTTCCATTTTGGTATATTATAAATTAAAACTCTGCTTTTAAAATTTGTATCTTTTTTTAAATTACGCTTTTAAGTTCTGGGATACATATGCAGAACCTGCAGGTTGGTTACATGGGTATACACGTGCCATGGTGTTTTGCTGCACCCACTAACCCATCAGCTACATTAGGTATTTCTGCTAATGTTATCCCTCCCCTAGCCCCCCACCCCTCAACAGGCCCCAGTGTATGATGTTCCCCTCCCTGTGTCCGTGTATTCTCATTGTTCAACTCCCACTTATGAGTGAGAACATACAGTGTTAGGTTTTCTGTTCCTGTGTTAGTTTGCTGAGAATGATGGTTTCCAGCTGCATCCATGTCCCTGAAAAGGACATGAACTCATCCTTTATTATGGCTGCATCGAATTCCATGGTGTATATGGACCACATTTTCTTTATTCAGTCTCTCATGGATAGGCATTTGGGTTGGTTCCAAGTTTTTGCTATTGTGAATGGTGCTGCAATAAACATATGCGTGCATGTGTCTTTATAGTAGAATGATCTATAACCCTTTGAGTATACACCCAGTAATGTGATTACTGCATCAAATGGTATTTCTTGTTCTAGATCCCTGAGGAATCGCCACACTGTCTTCCACAATGGTTGAACTTATTTACACTCCCACCAACAGTGTAAAAGCATTCCTCTTTCTCCACATCCTCTCCAGCATCTGTTGTTTCCTGACCTTTTAATGATCACCACTCTAACTGGTGTGAGATGGTGTCTCATTGTGGTTTTGATTTGCATGTCTCTAATGACCAGTGATGATGAACTTTTATTCATATGTTTGTTGGTCACGTAAACGTCTTATTTTGAATAGTGTCTGTTCATGTGCTTCGCCCACTTTTTGATGGGGTTGCTTTTTCTTCTAAATGTGTTTAAGTTTCTTGTAGTTTCTGGATATTAGCCTTTTGTCAGATGTGTAGATTAAACATTGCAAGCTGAAACTAGATGACTTATGTAAACTTCTGGAGAAACCATAGCAACTTATACATAAACAACCTTTATGCCTGCTGATGTGTAGACTACACAAAAGGTACACATGAACACTGGGTTCAGACTGCAATTCAGAGAATTGTGTCAGATTGCCATTGCAATTGGAAGATGCTTCAGAATCTCTAGGAAACCTAGTCTATAGACTGCTCCAGACATTACAGGGGAGCCAACATACAACTGAAAGTGTTAGAGAGATGTTTGCCAAACAAATTACTCTAATTGAAGCAGCAGTTGTGTGATTTGAATACGGTTCCAAGACTATACTGTCCCTTTGTTACTGTGACTTCCCTTTCCCTTTTCTGATTCATTTTCATCCCCTTTTCCATGGGACATGAATTCTTAAGAATGAGCCTTCCTAGTCATGTAGGATCAGATGAAACGTACAGCCACAGGGGTCTTCTACAATGCTTTCTCTGAGAGCTTTTGAAGAATTGTGGGGCCAGGTGTGCTTACACAGGCCTGCAATCCCAGCCTGAGAGTCCAAGGCAGGAGGACCACTTGAAACCAAGAGTTTAAGACCAGCCTAAGCAACAAAGGGAGATCACAGCTTTACAAAACAAAGTAAATCAAATTAGCCAGGTGCAGTGGTGCATCCATATAGTCTCAGACACTTGGGAGGCTAAGGTGGGAGGACCGCTTCAGTCCAGGAGTTCAAGGCTGCAGTGAGTACACTCTAATCTAGGTGACAGAGCAAGATTGTGTCTCTTAAAAAAGAAAGAAGAAGAAAGAAGAAAGAAGAAGAAGAAGAAGAAGAGGAGGAGGAGGAGGAAGAAGAAAAAGAAGAAGAAGAAGAAGAAGAAGAAGAAGAAGAAGAAGAAGAAGAAGAAGAAGAAGAAGAAGAAGAAGAAGAAGAAGAAGAAGAAGAAGAAGAAGAAGAAGAGGAGGAGGAGGAGGAGGAGGAGGAGGAGGAGGAGGAGGAGGAGGAGGAGGAGGAGGAGGAGAAAGGAGAAGGAAGGAGAAGGAAGGAGAAGGAAGGAGAAGGAGAAGGACTGGGTAAACAAAAGGCAAAGATCTCAAGCGTCTCCGGATGATTGCCTGAACAAACTATTTTTTCTTGGCTTCAAACCTTTCAAGATGTATATTTCTTTGCAAAAGAAAGACATGCTGATTGTAACTTTAGGTGAACAATCAAAATCTAGCTCCTAAAACTGAAGAATTTAACTCTCATTCTGGTAATATATATTCTCTGAGGCACAGAAGAAAGACAATATTAGATCAATTGTTCTCGTGCCCACTCCATCTCTTCCTACCTGCCTTCTCTCTTTTAATCAAATGTATAAATACTAAGCCTCCTGAAACCTCTTCAGAGAGAACACACACCTCTGAGGTTTTTTGAAACCTATGTTTTCCCAGGGTGCAGCATCAACCTCTGGCTCAATAAAACTCGATGGTTCAAGAACTTTGCCTCAGTCAGTCATTCTGGATAAAAACCATGAGTCCTGGAAAGCCCTTCAGTAATTTGTTGCCTGCCTAATTGATGTGTACCTAGGTGAGTCAGGGCTTCATGAGTCAAACACTCTTCTTCCATTTTGCCTTTCCCAACCCTACCACTCAGTGCTGTGTGTTCTCATCTGACCCCCGCTCCCAGGTTGTTTGTACTGGTCTAAGAAAGCAAGACCAGGAAGGGCAGGTTGAGAAGGAAGTAAGAGGCCATCATCGTGGAACGTGGCAAGTGGGGCTGTCATCGCTCAAAGCCACACTCCCTGGGTGCATTTTATGAATTCTTCTGGATTTGGAATCTTTTCCCTGTGTGTCTATCTAGCAACTCACCCTCCTCCTGCTTTCTTCTCTTTACATTTTCTGTTTCTAATGCGCTTTTTTATCTCCAGAGGATGGTAATGAAAATAGTTGACAATAGAATAAAAAATGACCTTTTGTGAGACTCACTTTTGTCAGAGTGAGAACGATGCAGGCTGAGAGACTCCACTGGCCATTGCTTTCTGTGAACATGTGTGACAAGACAAAATTTCAACAAATTTAGTTATACATGGAATTGGGTTTAATTTGTCATTTATGATTTGGGTCAGCTCTCCCTCTACAGATACAGTGATAACTCCCCCTGGGCAAAACAATAACAAAAAAGTGGGTTTTGTCAAATGCGAATCAGTAAACAAAGCCATAGAAATAAATTGATTGGTTAACATCAGAGTACTTCAGGTCACTTATTTTGGTAAAAGTTAAAGCAGAGGGACTTCCTTATTATGCTCACTCATGTAGACTGGAATCTTCTATTTACAGGAAAATATGATCTGTTTTGAGAGCTATCTGAATCCTTAAAATTTCACTGGGAGTATATAACATCCAGCCTGTGTGGCTCTATTTTGAAGTATCTGTACTCTCACTTACGTGAAAATATGATCAAAACTTAAAGAATTAACATTAGTCTCAGTAACTGTAGTTTTCGGCTTCCATAATTTCTCTTCTTTTCTTTTTTTAATTTCCTTTGTCTTTTAAAAAAAATTTTTATTCTTTATGTTCTAGGGTACATGTGCACAACATGCAGGTTTGTTGTGTATGTATACATGTGCCATGTTGGTGTGCTGCACACCTTAAGTCGTCATTTACATTAGGTATATCTACTTATGCTTTCTCTCTCCACTTCCCCCACCCCACAACAGACTCTGGTGCGTGATGTTCCCCATCCTGTGTCCAAGTGTTCTCATTGTTCAATTCCCACCTAGGAGTGAGAACATGTGGTGTTTCGTTTTCTGTCTTTCTGATAGTTTGCTCCGAATGATGGCTTGCAACTTCATCCTTGTCACTGCAAAGGACGTGAACTCATCTTTTTTAAGGCTGCATAGTATTCCATAGTGTATATGTGCCACATTTTCTTAATCCACATCTGTCGTTAATGGACATTTGGTTGGTTCCATTACTATTGTGAATAGTGCCACCATAAACATACGTGTGCATGTGTCATTATAGTAGCATGACTTATAATCCTTTGGGTATATACCCAGTAATGGGATGGCTGGGTCAAATGGTATTTCTAGTTCTAGATCCTTGAGGAATCGCCACACTGTCTTCCACAATGGTTTACTAGTTTACAGTCCCACCAACAGTGTAAAAGTGTTCCTATTTCTCCACATCCTCTCCAGCACCTATTGTTTCCTGACTTTTTCATGTTCGCCACTTTAACTGGTGTGAGTTGGTATATCATTGTGGTTTTGATTTGCATTTCTCTAATGGCCATTGATGATGAGCATTTTTTCATATGTCTGTTGGCTGCACAAATGTCTTCTTTTGAGAACTGTCTATTCATATCTTTTGCCCACTTTTTGATGGGGTTGTTTGCCTTTTCCTGTAAATTTGTTTGAGTTCTTTGTAGGTTCTGGATATTAGCGCTTGTCAGATGTAGATTACAAAATTGTTCTCCCATTCTGTAGGTTACCTGTTCACTCTGATGGTAGTTTCTTTTGCTATGCAGAAGCTCTTTTGTTTAATTAGATCCCATTTGTCAATTTGGCTTTTGTTGTCATTGCTTTTGGTGTTTCAGACATGTAGTCCTTGCACATGCCTATGTCCTGAATGGTATTGCCCAGGTTTTCTTCTAGGGTTTTTTGGTTTTTTAGGTCTAACATTTAAGTCATTAATCCATCTTCAATTAATGTTTGTATAAGTTGTAAGGAAGGGATTCAGTTTCAGCTTTCTACTTATGGCTAGCCAGTTTTCCCAGCACCATTTATTAAATAGGGAATTCTTTCCCCATGTCTTGTTTTTGTCAGGATTGTCAAAGGTCAGATGATTGCAGATGTGTGGTATTATTTCTGAGGGCTCTGTTCTGCTCCATTGGTCTATCTCTGGGTGTCAATTTTAGATCTTTCCTGCTTTACTTATGGGCATTTAGTGCTAGAAATTTCCCTCTACACACTGCTTTAAATATGTCAGAGATTCTGGAATGTTGTATCTTTGTTTTCGTTGGTTTCAAACAATATCTTTATTTCTGTCTTCATTACGTTATGTATCCAGTAGTCATTCAGTAGCAGATTATTCAGTTTCCATGTAGTTTTGTGGTTTTGAGTGAGTTTCTTAGTCCTGAGTTCTAGTTTGATTGCACTGTGGTCTGAGAGACAGTTTGTTATAACTTCTGTTCTTGTACATTTCCTGAGGAGTGCTTTACTTCCAACTATATGATCAATATTGGAATAAGTATGATGTGGTGCTGAGAAGAATGTATATTCTGTTGATTTGTGGTGGAGAGTTCTGTAGATGTCTATTAGGTCCGCTTGGTGCAGAGTTGAGTTCAATTCCTGGATATCCTTGTTAATTTTCTGTCTCGTTGATCTGTCTAATGTTGACCGTTGGGTTTTAAAATCTCCCATTATTATTGTGTGAGGGTCCAAGTCTCTTTGTAAGTCTCTAAGGCTTGCTGTATGTATCTCGGTGCTCCTGTATTGGGTGCATATGTATTTAGGATGGTTAGCTCTTGTTGTTGGATTGATCCCTTTACCATTATGTAATGGCCTTCTTTATCTCTTTTGATTTTTGTCGGTTTAAAGTCTGTTTTATCAGAGACTAGGATTGCAACCTCTGCCTTTTTATGTTTTCCATTTGCTTGGTAGATCTTCCTCCATCCCTTTATTTTAAGCCTATGTGTGTCTCTGCATGTGAGATGGGTCTCCTCAATACAGCAGGCTGGTGGCTCTTGACTCTGTCTCCAATTTGCCAGTCTGTGTCTTTTAATTGGACCATTTAGCCCATTTACATTTAAGGTTGATATTGTTATGTGTGAACTTGATCCTGTCATTATGATGTTGTATGGTTATTTTGCTCATTAGTTGATGCAGTTTCTTCCTAGCATCGACGGCTTTACATTTTGGCATGTTTTTGCAGTGACTGGTACCGGTTGTTCCTTTCCATGTTTAGCGCTTCCTTTAGGAGCTCTTGTAGGACAGGCCTGGTGGTGAAAAAATCTCTCAGCATTTGCTCGTCTGTAAAGGATTTTATTTATCCTTCACTTATAAAGCAGAGTTTGGCTGAATATGAAATTCTGGGTTGAAAATTCTTTTCTTTAAGAATGTTGACTATTGGCCCCCACTCTCTTCTGGCTTGTAGAGTTTCTGCTGAGAGATCAGCTCTTAGTCTGATGGCTTCCTTTTGTTGGGAACCCGACCTTTCTCTCTCGCTGCCCTTAACATTGTTTCCTTCATTTAAAATTTGGAGAATCTGACAATTATGTGTCTTGGAGTTGCTCTTCTCGAGGAGTATCTTTGTGGCATTCTCTGTATTTCCTGAATTTGAATGTTGGCCTGCCTTGCTAGGTTGAGGAAGTTCTCCTGGATAGTATCCTGCAGAGTGTGTTCCAACTTGGTTCCATTCTCCCCGTCACTTTCAGGTACACCAATCAGATATAGATTTGGGGTTTTCATATAGTCCCAAATTTCCCGGAGGCTTTGCTCATTTATTTATACTCCTTCTTCTCTGAACTTCTCTTCTCACTTATTTTCATTCATTTGATATTCAATCGCTGATACCCTTTCTACCAGTTGATCGAGTTGGTTACAGAAGCTTGTGCCTTTGTCACGTAGTTCTTGTTTCATGGTTTTCATTTCTATCAGGTCGTTTAAGGACTTCTCTACATTGGTTATTCTAGTTAGCCATTTGTCAAATCTTTTTTCAAGGTTTTTAGTTTCTTTGCACTTCCTCCTTTAGCTCAGAGAAGTTTGATTGAAGTCTTCTTCCCTCAACTCTTCAAAGTCATTCTCTGTCCAGCCTTATTCCGTTGCTAGTGAGGAGCTGTGTTCCTTTGGAGGGGGAGAGGCTCTCCGAGTTTTAGAATTTTCAGCTTTTTTCTGCACTGCTTTTTCGCCATCTTTGTTGTTTTATCTACCTTTGGTCCTTGATGATGGTGACGTACACATGGGGTTTTGGTGTGGATGTCCTTTCTCTTTGTTAGTTTTCCTTCTAACAGTGAGGACCCTCAGCTGCAGGTCTGTTGGAGTTTCCTTGAGGTCCACTCCAGACCCTTTTTGCCTGGGTATCAGCAGCGGAAGCTGCAGAAGAGTGAATATTGCTGAACAGCGAGTCTAATAATTCTTCTGGAAGCTTCCTCTGGAAGCTTCATCTGAGAGGTGTACCTGGCCATGTGAGGTGTGAGGTGTCAGTCTGCCCCTAGTGGGGATGTCTCCCTGTTAGGCTACTCAGGAGTCAGGGACCCACTTGAGTAGACAGTCTGTCCGTTCTCAGATCCCAAACTCCATGCTGGGAGAACACTACTCTCTTCAAAACTGTCAGACAGGGACATTTACGTTGGCAGAGGTTTCTGCTGCCTTTTGTTTGGCTATGCCCTGTCCCCAGAGGTGGAGTCTACAGAGGCAGGCAGGCCTTCTTGAGCTGCGGTGGGCTCCACCAAGTTTAAGCTTCCTGGCCACTTTGTTTACCTACTTAAACCTCAGCAATGGCAGGTGCCCCTCCCCCAGCCTTGCTGCCACCTTCCAGTTAGATCTCAGACTGCTCTGCTAGCAATGAGGGAGCCTCCATGGGCATGGGACACTCCGAGCCAGGTGCGGTATACGATCTCCTGACGTGCCTTCTGCTAAGACCCTTGGTAAACCACAGTACTAGGGTGGGAGTGACCTGATTTTCCAAGTGTTGTGTGTCACAGTTTCCCTTGTCTAGGAAAGGGAATTCCCTTCCCCTTTGTGATGGTTCACCCTGCTTCCGCTCTCATTCGTTGGGCTGCATCCACTGTCCTGCACCCAGTGTCCAATATACCCCAGTGAGATGAACCTGGTACGTCTGTTGGAAATGCAGAAATCACCTGATTCTGTGTTGCTGGTGCTGGGAGCTGCAGGCTGGTGCTATTCCTTTTCGGCCATCTTGGCACCAACCCCCTTTTCTTTTTTTTAAATGGAGTCTCACTCTGTGGCCCAGGCTGGATTGCAGTGGCATGAACGCGGCTCACTGCAGCCTCCATCTTCTGGATTCAAGTGATTCTCCCACCTCAGCATCCCAAGTTGCTGAGATTATATTATGGGATCTGGCCAGCAGCCTACAGTGTAACAGGCCCCTTTCTTTGTTCCCAGGTGGATTGGCTGGTCAAGAAATAAAAGACACACCCACGATAGTGAAAGTGGGTCCAGGTGGGGCATTGCCATCTGGTCCTGTGATGTCACCAATGCACTGGATAAACCAGCATTTATTATTAAGCATAGTGAGGGCCGCGGTAGGTTAGTGAGGGATTTAGGGTCGTTTGATTATGAGGTGAGATGGTCACATGGGGTTGAAATAATTATTTAACATAACATCGGTATGCAGAAGTACAGTATACAGAGATAAGAATTTACATCATAGTGTGTGCATCAGTAATTTCTAACAGAGCCTTAAAACACAGTCAATCCATATCCTATGATTAGCAAGATATTAATCAGCAGTAACAGTTGCAGGAAAAGCTGGTTCCAGACAATCAATAAAAACAGGACGTGAAGCTAGACAACCAGTTAACCCAAAAAATTCTCAGAAGGGAGTATGCCTAAACCCTGAAGAGACCTAGAAGAGCTGTGGCAAGATAAGGGTATTTATAACCCTATCTTATCCATATGAACAAACGCCCCTCATGTGTCAATTTATAGGCTCTCCACAAGGGTTGCATCTCAGTCCCAGAGCTATGAACATTTACTTTTCTGAGATAGGAATCTTGGTGATGTGAAACCTTCATGATTACACGTCCATTTATAGGCTCTCTGCAGGGGTATGTACATCATGCGCTGTTGGCTCATTCTGGCAGCCCATCCTGGCATTGTCTTTACACAATCCTGCATGCAATTTTGAATTTACAACAATCTGGAGCGTTTCATCTTTTCTTCCATAGCAATGGTTTCAGGGGGGTCTCCCTACAGGACTACAGGTGTGCACCACTACACCCAGATAATTTTTGTATTTTTAGTAGAGACAGGGTTTCGCCATATTGACGAGGCTGGCCTCAAATTCTTGACCTTGTGATCCACCTGCCGTGGCCTCTGAAAGTACTGGGATTACAGACGTGAGCCACTGCACCCGGCACATAAACCACACATTTCTTTGGGTTTTCGAATTCCAGCCCAAGAGAAACAATTTGATATTTGAGGAATGGCTGCACACAAATATTTGCACACAAATAAAAATGTTTGTAGATTGCACCACACGAGGGAGACTACCAGTATGACTATCAGGATGAAAATATCAAGAGTTTGGAATATGCGCCTTAGGCAAGATGCAAACCAACTACAATAGAATAGATCAAAGAAGAAGCCAGAAGAGTCTAGTCATTTTAACCAGGCAGCACATTTGTTGATTTTTACAACTGAGTCTCTATAATACCCGATGTATTTATCCATGTGCAACGAGAAGTGTCAGAAACTGCACAGTCTCCCCCCTGCTTAGCTGGTAGAGAGCAATTCTATTTTCTAGCATTGCATGTCTATGTTAAATTAAAACAGGGAGTGAGAAGAATAGGCAAGTATACAAGTAGAAGCCTAAAAAAAATCTCCATATACTTGAGGAAAAAGTTGTGTTAAAGATGCAGCTAAGGGCAGCCTTTGGGTGGACTAAAGGATCTCCTGTTATGTAAAAATGTGCGGGTCAGGTGCAGTGGCTCGTGCCTGTAATCCCAGCACTTTGGGAATCCAAGGCTTCCGGATCACCTGAGGTCGGGAGTTCAAGACCAGCCTGACCAGTATGTAGAAACCCGGTCTCTACTAAAAATACAAAATTAGCCTGGTGTCGTGGTGCATGCCTATAATCTCAGCTACTAGGGAGGCTGGAGCAGGAGATTCACTTGAACCCAGGAGGCAGAGGTTTTGGTGAGCCAAGATTTTGCCATGGCACCCCAGCTTGGGCAACAACAGAGAAACTCCATCTTAAAAAAATAATAATGTGGTTGACATGATATATCTGACACTGTTAACTTACTCTCAGAAGCTACTTCTTGTGAAATCCTAAGTACAGCATTATTCTGGGAAGCAAAGGAGACAGGCGTAAGCAAGGACAAATTAAGAGAGGTAAGAGTCTCATGATGATTGACAGTCTTGTTCGGACATCTTGAGAAAAGCTGTCCACAGTGTACAGTCATCAACTTGTTGTCGTGCTTTGCAGTATAAGTGTCTCTAAGTGATGGTGTTGAACATTTGGTGAGCTCTGAGTGGCCCACACATCAGACACGAGGGTTTTCCCATGAAATTTACATTGAGTTGTACACCTCTAGCTTATATGGCTTCAGGAACAAAGCTGTTCTTGTTCTTAGTGATTTCATTAGAGAAAATTTAATTGGAAGAACCAAAAGAATTCAGGGTCCAGTCCAGTCTACCAGTAGATTGTAAATGCTCAAAGATAATGAACAGTGGTTCAATCTGGTAACAGGTATACTACAGCTTTTTCTTTTCAACATAATTTTTCTCTAAATAGGAGTCTGTATTTTTACCAAAGATAATTCCAGTAGGATGAATTGTTTGCAAAATAGGTTGACTCTCACCAAATTGCCTAGATTTTTTACCCAGGCAATTTTTACCATTACCAGCAAGAGTGGCAATGGACCATAGAAGATCTTTTTAAACTTTGCGTTCTTAGAAGTTTTATAAGACTCTCAGATTAAGTTTCCAAAAACCTCTTGAGACTCGGAAGCCAAATCAAGGCCAACTTCAGACTTTCCCTGCATTCCATATGGGTTTATTCTATGTATATTCTCAAATACAACATCCCAGTCAAAGCCTTAGTAATATAACCAATGTTTTCAAATGTGTCATGTTATAAAGAGAGTAGATTCTTACTGAACTTGTGCAAATAACTTTATTACCATAAGCATATGAATACTCACAAATAGTTTCCCAATTCTGAGGTACTCAGATTGGGAACAAAAGCAAATGTTTTGACTTTTGTTTACAAAAGTATACTTTATCAAATTTCTGTAAAGTATGAAGAGCTTAAAAGAGAAAGTCCATAAATCTGGAGAATAAAACATTCAACGAATCAGCACATTTTCAAAGAAAATATTATGAGAATATTATCCGTTTGATGATTAAGTCAAATATAACTGAGTTTTTTTCCTCTTTGTCTTGAATTTCATGAAGGTATCAGTCTGTTCATTAAAATTTTGAAAGTTCTCAGAGAGTCCAGTGGTATGATCCTGAAGTTATCAGAAACTTGTATTCAAGAGTCGTTGTCAGAGTCTTTTCCATATATCTCCTTGAAGAAAAAGCAATTTTGGACTGTAGCTGACTGTAAATACTTCGAGGAAGAATCAAAGCAACGGTCTGGTAATGACAAAGATTTAAAATGATCATGGTTAAAAATCTAATGAGATTTTTATTAGGTTGATTATGGTAAAGACACAACTCACATAGAAATCTAGTTACTTCTGTGGCATACGACACTATGACTGATAACATATTCGATTTCCAGAAATTTCATACGGTTTTTAGAACTCTTTTTTTTTTTTTTTTAAATTTTTTTTTTCCTTGAGATGGAATCTCACTCTGTCGCCCAGGATGGAGTGCAGTGGCAGGATCTCCGCTCACTGCAAACTCCACCTCCGGGTTCACGCCATTCTCCTGCCTCAGACTCCGGAGTAGTTGGGACTACAGGTGCCTACCACCACACCCGGCGAATTTTGTTTTTGTGTTTTCAGTAAAGAGGGGGTCTCACCGTGTTAGCCAGGGTGGTCTCGATCTCCTGACCTCATGATCTGCCAGCCTTGCCTCCCAAAGTGCTGGGATTACAGGCATAAGCCACTGCGCCCAGCCTAGAATACTCATATTATTAACATTCCCATAAACGTTATTTAGAGAAGGTTTAGCAACACTTATCACTTATTTGAAAATGCTTTATATATATTTTAACATATAAAATAAGGTGGCTTTTCCATTCAGCTTCTGTTTCCCAGCTGGATTCCTGAGTTCTTGGTGTAGCCCATTAATAATTAGGGCCAAAAACGCATAGTCTTACATATGTTCAAAAACGTCCTTAGGTAATTCCGGTACTTCTACTTCAAAATCATTGACTTAGTTGTAAGTTCTACCTTTTATAATAAGAGTTCTCCACCCTCATTACATGTTAGTAGTGTCAGGGAAGACTTAAAAATTATCAATGCCTGGGTCCCTCTCCAGACCTTTAAACTGGAACTCATGGGTGGGGCTTGAGCATCCACTTTTAAAAATGTTTTCCAGTGATTCCAAAGTGTAGCTATATTTCCCATCAGATTTCTCTGATTTATTGTGGCCTTCACTTTTTTTCTATTTTGGTATCATGATGAATTTCAGATCTCATTTCCTATCTTATGCTTTATGTCCCCTGGGGTAGGGACCTTGCCTTCTTCATTTCTGTATCTTTTTTGAACAAGTGAATTAGTCATCAGGAAAAGGTCTCCACCACACATACATTGTGTTCTGAGTCTTAGGTTCACAGGCTGATCCTAAAGTCTTTTTCTTCCATGAGGTCAGAGGTTCCTTGTGATGAAGGGAGTGGTTAAGTCTGTAGTGCAGATGGTGGAGGGGAGTTCACCCTGTTTTTAGGCGTAGCATTGGAACTAAGAATTTTTTGTCTATATGGGTGAAGGGGCAGGGATGTGTAGGAAGAGAGTTCTAATTAGGATGGAGGAATTATACTAGGAAGTAGAGGTAAAAGAAGTGAGAAGGATTAGTAAACAGAAGAAATGTGAACTTACCAAATAGGCTAGTGTAGACCCCTGAAGATTCTTGATTAAGTGAATTAACTAGATTTTAGAAAGGTAATGAGGCAGTCATATGCAAGGAAGGTTTCAAAGTCTGGACACAAGAAGTCAAGCAACACTTTGAGAAGAGGTTGAGCTTTATGGGAATGGAGAGAATTACACTATTGAGAGATGTGAAAAATAATGAAGAGGGTTTCACAATGTGAAATTGTGTTTCTCATTTGAATCTGAGAAATAAACGAGACAATTATGGCTAAAAGACATTGGGGTAGAGGGAGCATACAGGCCAGGGAGAAAGGGAACTGCAGGAATTAGTGCTGAGAAGCAGCAGTTTAGTGGAAGGAGGAGATCCAGTCCCAGATACAGGCCAATAAGTCTTTTCCCTCTCCCAAGCATGGCAGTCAGCCTGCAGGAAGCGGTACAAGAGAAAAGGCCATCATACCTGCCAGACTTCCTGAAATACAGAAATGACATCACGGCTGCTATGTCGGATCAATGCCAGGATAGATGTCCTCTTCCTGAAGAACCTGTCATGGAAAGAAAAGAAAAGAAAAGAAGGAATGGAGATGATGTTACTTTACAGGGGGGAACCTCAGGAACCAGCATGTAACATGAGGTAGTCTATAATTGTTTCTTCAAGGAAAGCATTATTTCTGTTGGAAAGTTGATAGGAGATGATTATATTCCTGCAGTTTTTTTTTTCCTCTCTCACCTTGTTTCTAGGTTTTTTATCAGTCCTCTGTCAATTCTCTACTGCACTCAGATATTTCAGAAAGATTTTGGATGTGTGAAAGGCTGATCGTTATTTTCTATGTCAGTAGAACTATCCACCTTTACAACTTTTCACGGTTGCACCTTTGTCTCAGTGTCTCTGTGGTGGCAGCCATGAATGAGACCCTGCCAGGACTGCCTGGCAGGGACCTGATTGACAAAAGGCCCAGGTCAGTGCATTTCAAATTCACAACCTCCTTTGCACAGAAAGCTTCCTTCCCACAGGCTCGCAGCAAGGGCGTGTAAGCAAGCCTAGTTCTCTGAGGCTCTCTTTAACTCTAATGGGTGACTGGTTGGAGGACTCCCCATCAGCCTTGCAAAAACTGTCTTAAGAACTGCATTGATACCTAAAATTTCTTTCCCTTTCTTTTTCACGGGAGTCAGCTTTGCATAGTGGTCTGTGGGTTCTCCCACACTACCTTCATGCCTGCCCCACATTCCCTCACAGGTGTCTTCTCTGATAATTTATCTTATTTGTCTAGTCCTATCCTGGATGCATCTCAGTTGGTTTAAAAAAAAAAAAAAAAAAAAAAAAAACCAGGATTGATTCTTTACACTTAGATTTTTTCCTTTCTCTCCCACAAGTAGTCAGTAACCATGTCCTACTGTTTTATGTGTTACCTTTTTTTCTATATATATATGGAAATAGGTACTGTTGAGGGACACATCTTATGTGTCAGGCCCTGTGCTAAATACTTTACCTGTACCTCATTTAATTCACACAATAACCCTGTCAGTTACATATTATTTTCTTTTTTTTTTTTTTTTTTTTTTTTTTTTGAGACAGAGTCTTGCTCTGTCGCCCAGGCTAGGGTGCAGTGGCCGGATCTCAGCTCACTGCAAGCTCTGCCTCCTGGGTTTACGCCATTCTCCTGCCTCAGCCTCCCGACTAGCTGGGAGTACAGGCGCCCGCCACCTCGCCCAGCTAGTTTTTTGTATTTTGGTAGAGAGGGGGTTTCACCGTGTTAGCCAGGATGGTCTCGATCTCCTGACCTCGTGATCCACCCGTCTCGGCCTCCCAAAGTGCTGGGATTACCGGCTTGAGCCACCGCGCCCGGCCTACATATTATTTTCAAATTACCAATGAAAGGACAGAAGCTTAGAGTAGTGTAAAAACTCTCCTGGTGTCATATGGCTACTAATAGGAGGATGTGAGATTTCATTCTGGGACTATTTGACCTCAATGCTAAGGATGACAGTAGTAATAGAGCAGCTGACATTGGTTCATCTGTGTGGCATCTTGTTTCATTGACTGCAATAAACCTTTAAAAGAATCGTATGAAGCAAGCTCTCTCATGCTTCAGGATATGAAAGAAGAACAAACTAAACCCAAGCACAGTGAATGAAGTAAACAATATGGATTAGAGTGGATAAAAATAAAATGGAGAATGAAAAAAGAATACAGTAAATTAATGAAACCAAAGTTGATTCTTCAAAATAAATCAACAAAATTGACGACCATTAACTGGACTAAGAAAAAAAGAGACAAGATTAAAATTACTAAAATCAGAAATGGAAATGGAGTCCGAGCATGGTGGGTCATATTTTAATCCTAGCACTTTGGAAGGTCACAATGGGAGGATTTCTTGAGACCAGGTGTTTGGACCAGCATAGGTAACCTCAGGAGACCCTGTCTCTACAAAAAAAATTTAAAACCAATTAGCTGGGCATGGTGGCATGCATCTGTAGTCCTAGTATCTTGGGGGGCTGAAGAAGGAGAATTTCTTCAGCCCAGGAGTTTGAGACTGCAGTGAGGCACATTCACACTACTGTATTTCAGCCTGGGCTGGCCTACAGAGTGAGTGGCTCTCTCTCTTTCTCTCAAAAAAAAAAAAAAATAAGAAAAGAAAAGTAAAAATGAAAAAACAGAAAATGAAATGATTACTACCAATTCTAATAAAATAATGATTTTGAAATTACTGTAAGTATTTGTATGCCAATAAATTGTATAAACTAGGTGGAATAGACAAATTCCTAGAAAAACACAAAAAATATGACTACAACTATAATCAGTAATAAGATTGAATCAATAAAAGCATTTGATGAAATTCAACATTTTTTCATAATAAAAACATTCTAACTAAGAATGTAAGGAAACCACCTCAACATAAAGGCAATATGTGAAAAAACCCAATGCTAACATCATACTCAACGGAGAAAGACTGAAAGCTTTCCCTGTTTGAGCAGGAACAAGACAAGGTTGCTGCTTTTGACAATTCTATTCAAGGTAGTATTGAAAGGTCTAGTCAGAAAAATTAGGCAAGTATTTTTAAAAAGACATTCAAATTGGAAGAAAGGAGTAAAATTATTTCTGTTCGCAGATAACTTGAACTTATATCTAGAAAATCCTAAAGATGGACAAACCTATTAGAATTGATAAATGAATTCAGTAATGTTCCACAATACAAAATCAACATTCAAACATCAGTCGTATTTCAATACACTAACCATGGACCATCTGAAGGGAAATTAAGAAAAAAATTTTAATTTGTATTAATATCAAAAAGAATAAAATACTTAGAAATAAGTTTAACCAAAGAGGTGAAATGATTATACCTGAAATCCATAAAATATTGCTTAATGATGACATCAATAAAATGAAAGACTTTTTGTTTTCATGAATTAGAAGACTCACTATTGTCAGGAGGACAATGAAACCCAAAGTGAGCTGCAGATTCAATATAATTCCTCTCAGAATCTCAGTGACATTTTTGCAGTAAAAGAAAAATCCGTCCTAAAATTTATATTGAAACTCATGACCCTAAATAGACAAACAACTTTGAAAAGGAAGAATGAAGCTGGAGGACTCACACTTTCTGATCTCAGCATTTACTACAAAGGCCCCGTAACCAATACAGTGTGGTACTGGCATAAAAGAGGACATAGAAATTAATGAAATGGAACAGAGACTCCAGAAAGAAATACTTGCATATATGGCCAAATGATTTTCATCGAGTGTGCCAAGATCATTCAATGGGGAAAGGACAGTGTTCTCACCAAAAGATATTGGAAAAGCTGGATATCCAAGGGCAAGAATGAGTGGAACCTTTACCTAGCATCATATACAAAAATTAACCCACAATAGATCAGATATCTAAATGTAAGAGCAAAATCTATACAACTCTTAGAAGAAAACATAGGATAAAAACTTCATGATATTGCATTTCACAATGATTTCTTGGTTGTAACAACAAAAGCATAAGCAACAAATAAAATGGATAAATTGGACTTCATAAAAATCAAAACGTTTTATATATCGAAGAACATTATCAAGAGAGTAAGAAGGCAACCCATGAAATGAGAAAAATATTTGCAAATTATAAGTGTGATAAGAAATTAATTTCCAGAATACACAAAAAACTACAAGTTAACAACAGCAAACATCCAAAAACACAATTACAAAATGAACCAAGGATTAAAATAGAGTTTTCTCCAAGGAAGATATACAAATATCCGATAAGCCCAAGCAAAGCTCCTCAGCATCACGAATACTTAGAGACATGCAAATCAAAACCACAATGTGACACCACCTCATACACTTTAGGATGCTTTGATAAACAACAACAATGACAGCAACACAAAATGACAAGTATTTTCAAATAGAAAAGTTGGAGCTCTAGTGCATTGCTGATGGGAATGGGAAATGTTATAGCCACTGTAAAAAGTGGTGTGGCTGTTTCTCAAAAATTTAAACAATAAATCACCATTCGATCCAGCAATTCCACTTCTAGACATACTCCCTATAGAATTGAAAGAAATGTGAACAAATATTTGCACATTGATGTTCAGAGAAGCATTACACACAATAGCCAAAAATGGAAACAATGGAAAAGTCCATTGAAAGATAAGTGGGTAGGCAAATGAGATATATCTATACATCGAAATGTTATTCAACCTTAACAAGGAATAAAATTCCAATACATCATGCAAAGTGAATGAACGTTGAAGACATTATGCTAACTGAAATAAGCCAGACACGAAAGGATAATTATTCTATAATTCCATTTATAAAATAGAATAGCCAGTTATATAGAGACAGAAAGTAGAATGGTATGTGCTAAGGGTTAGGGGGAGAAGGAGTGAGAGTTACTGTTTATTGGGTACAGAGGTTTAATATGGTAAAAGGAAAAAGTTCTGGAAATGGATAGTGTGATGGTTACACAACACTAAATTGCACACTTAGAAATAGTTAATGATAAGCCTTATATTGGATATATATAAAGTGTCCTGGTAGTCTTACACTCTATAAATACACACTTTTTGGCATAGCCCCTTTCCTGCCATGCAGAACCCCAGAGGTGAATCTCCCTATGTCTCCAAGTGTGCATCACTCACTGTCCTCTGTGCTGTGTCCCACGTGCTGTGCCAACAGCCTCATAGCGCCGGTGACTTCACAGCCAGGACACAGCTCAAGAGTCTGCCCCGAGGCTCCCTCTCTTTTAATTTCCCTGTAGCCTAGCCTTCACACCAACTGGCAGTTTGATTTAGCCGAAATCAGGACAGGCCACCAGGGCTCTTTCTCCACACATGCTGGTCCCACACCAGGTGGAGTCAGGCAGGGCCAGTCACCGGAGAAGCCTGGAGCAGATTAGGAAGTGGTCTGAGCTGCTCCTCTCTCATCCAAGGGGTTTGCTACTCTCATTTGGGGGAAAAATGTGAGCTTGTTTCAAAGCCTCGGATGCTCCTTGTAGCTCATGCAGTAGGGAAAAAAAATAAAGACGTGGCAGAAAGGGATGTGTTGGTGACAGCGAGAAGCAACTTGACCTTGAGGACTCTCCTTCTTGTCCCTCTGTGAAGCCTCTTCCATCACATAGGGCTCAGGGCTGACAAAGCCCCCTCCCTACCTTTCTCAGGCTGGACACAAGGTCAACCATGAGAAAACAGAAAAACAAGGAGAAGAGAGTCTGTAGAGACAAATTGGGAGGGTTCAGGAGGAGAATTTAGGATTTGCTTCTGCCAATGGGACACAGGCTGGGAATTAAAATGTTTTCCTAGGTCTTCTCTGAAAGGCAGATAGACACCATCTAAAACACTATTGCCAGTGATGCAGGGATCCACTTACCAGAGACTTTGATCATCTTAAATGCGGAACTTTCGCTGCCAGTGGCTGAGTTACGAGCCGAGCAACCATAGATTCCGCCATGCTTTGCAGTAATTTCGCGGATAGAGAGCTCTTGTCCTGATTGCAGAAACTTCCCATCAATCGTCCAATAATACTCTGCCGGTGGGTTAGAGTCCGCGAAGCAGTACAAGTAGAGTTTTTCTCCTGAACGGTAATAGGGGGATGAAGAGAAAATGCTGGGGATGCGTGGACCATCTGGAGTAAAGAGAATAAAGTCACAGGTGATGTCATCTGAAGGAAGGGGATGTTCCTGGTCTGTTAAAGGGACATAGTGTCCCTCTGAGCCAAGACACACCCTCAAGGCCCAGCCAAACCGCTCCTGTGTTCACTGGGCCAAAGCCTGGGATATTCTCCTGTTTCTCCCATCACAGGCTGTAGACTCCAAGTCTCCCATGACAAAAGCATCTCCTCCCCTTATATTTTTGTTTAAGGCTATGCATACCTAGAATTTCCCAGGGCAGGGAGCCATGGCCAACCCTGGTGTCCAGAAATAAAAGTGTCTGTACTTGGACCTGAGAGAGACTGAGATGCCTGGCCTGTGTTCCTTTGGATTTTAGCGGGTGGCCTGGTCCACACAGGAACCAAAGATACAAAGGACATCCAGCGTGACTGGGTCACTGGGGGTGCTACCAACTTGGCCCCATATTTCACATTCATACGGGCCTGTGTCATTTCTTGTGACATTGGCTAGAATGAGGATCCTGTTTTCACCGGGTTGCTTTAGCCTGGGACTCTGTGGATAACAGAGAGAAGATTGTCCTGTGGCACCTTTGATTCCTCCACAGGCATCCTTCAATCAGAGTTGGGATCTCCCTCCCCTCAGCCCACCCGAGTCCTTGAAAACCAATAGCTCGTGTGTGTGTCACAAGACAGATGCATGATGATCTAAGAGCTCAAAGACTGTGAGGCCACCTGCTCTGTCTTAGGGAAGCACAGACATTCTCAAGTGTGAATTGAGCAGCAGTGTTGGGTCATGGACAGATACATCAGTGGGAGTCACAGGCCCTGATACACCTCCCAGTCCCTCTCTAATCAGCTGACTGGCTCGCTCACCTTGGGTTCCTTACCTGCAATGTGCAACTGCCGGGCTCCTTACAAATTCCATCCTACTTTGCCCCCCTAGATGTGATTTCTCTGCAGCTTCCATTTCCAAGGACATTCTAGAGATGAGTAATAATGGGACTTCCCATTGTCTTGAAACCCTGAAGATACTGAGCAGCCTGGCCTGGGACTGGATGTTTCAGCAGAAATAAGACAGGGGAGACCAGAGTCAAGCCTGGAGGTCAGTTCAGTCATCAGGCCGTGGAGGCACAAAGTGGGGCAGTTTTCTGCAGGTGTTTCATGATGACTTACTTGAGCCAGTGACCTCCAAAGATAGAGCAAACTGCAAGGAATGATCTAGAAAGACTGAAGGGGACAGACAAGAGCTGGTGGCTTTGGAGCAGACCCATGTTCCCTGTTCTGGGTTCTTTAAGTTTCCTCTCCTTCTGCAGAGGGCAGGTGAGGACTAAATGGATCTTTCCAGAAATACATGTGGACATTTGCAAATGCAGAATGGACTGGTGAAAAGGGTGGGAATGAACTGCTGGAAATCTGGTCCTTGTGGACCATACGTGTTTGATGGATATGAGACAAAGTTGGGGAGAAATTTTGCAAATATTTTCTTTCATTGGACACTCTACTCTCCGATTCCATGGGCTTGACTACTCAAGGGACATCATGTAAGTGGATTCCACAGTGAATCTGAGAAGAGACTGCTGGTAGCCGGGAGCTGGGAGTGGGGAGAATCAGAAGTTGTTCACCGCGGTGCAGTTTCAGTTATGCCAGATGGGGAGGTTCTAGAGATCTGCTGTACAGCTTGATGCCTATAGTTCACACAGATTGAGTGTTTCTTACACATCAGACTTAGGACAGAAAGTGTTTTGGATTTCTGACATTTTTTGATTCGAAATATTTGTCACATACTTACTGGTTTAGCATCCCAAATCTGAAAGATTCAAAATCTAAAATGTTCCAGTGAGCATTTCTTTTCAGCATCAGATTAGTCAGCAAAAGTGGGTGGCGATAGGCTAAATACATTCTTGTCCTTTTTTTTTCTCACCACTTTTCTAGCTTGGTGAATAGTTTTTGGTCAATTCCATACTGGCCATGCTGCACTTGTATGTTTTTGAAGGCTTTGGGATGTGAGAAATAATGATTGCTATTTTCTATGTCGTCAACACTTTCCACCTTTCCATGTTTGCATCTTTTTCTCAGTGTCTCTGTTGTGGCAGTCATCAATAAGAGCCTATCAGGTCAGATTTAGGACAGATTTTTGTAATTCTGCAAAAAAGTGTTACTGGGATTCTGGTAGGGGTTGCGTTGAATCTGCAGCTCACTTTGGGTAGTATTGTCATCCTAACAATGTTGATTTTTCCAATCCATGAAAATGAAATGTCTTCCCACATATTGATGTCGTCTTTAATTTCATTCAGTAACGTTTTGTAGTTTTCAGGGTATAACCCTTAGACCTTTTTGGTTAAACTTATTCCAAAATATTTTATTCCTTTTGATGTCAGTGAGAATGGAAATTCTTTTCTGAATTTCCTTTCACATTGTTCATTGTTACTGTATAGTCTAAAGAATGATCTAGAAAGAGTGAAGGGCACAGGCAAAAGCTCGTGGTTTTCGAGCAGAAACATATTCCCTGTCCTGGGTTTTTTATTTTCCCTCTCCCTTAGCAGAGGGGAGGTGGCTCTTCCCTGATAGCCAGATAGACTTCACTGGAAAACATATTGCCAGTGCTCCAGGGATCCACTTACCAGGGACTATGATCCTCTTGATTATGAGATTTGTTCCACCAGTGACTGAGTTATGCATGAAACAGACATAGACCCCTCTCTATATTTTAGTGGTTAGGAGGATAAAGAACACTTGTGCTGATTGCTGGAACTTCCCATCAATCAGCCAAGAATGCTCTGTCAGTGGGTGAGAGTCTGTGAGGCAGGAGAGCTTGGGGAGTTCCCCTGGATGGTAATAGGTGTATGAAGAAGAAATGGTGGGGGCGTCCAGGCCAACTGGAGCCAAGAGAATAAAATCACAGCTGATGTTGTCAGAGGGAAGGGAAAATCCTGGTCTGTGGAATGGCCATGGTGACCCTGTGAGCTAAGTCACAACACTGAAGTCCCAGCCAAATCCCTGCTGTGTTCACTGATCAGGAGCCTGAGACATTCACCTACTTCTCCCATCATAAGCTTTGGTCCCTGAGTCTCCCATGACAGGAGCAGCCTCTTCTCTCCCATTGGTGATCAAGCCTGAGCCTACTCTTAGGACTCATGGCCAGCTTTGATGTCCGGGGAGAAGGGTCTCTGTACTTGCACCTGAGAAGGACTGGGAGGCCTGGCCTCTGGCCATGTGTATTTGGGATGGCAGCCTGGCTCACAGAGGAACAGAAGATACTCACAGAGGAGATTCAAGGTGACTGGATCACTGCGGCTGGAACTCCCTGGGTTCTTCATTTCACATTCATAAGGTCCTGCAGTATCTTTTGTGACACCAAATAGAACGAGGGTCCTGTTGTTTTTGGACAGCTGCAACTTGTGACTGATAGGGAGGCTCTGACCATTTATCCGCCACAGGTAGCTTACATCCTGAGTGTCAGGATCACAGGATAAGATCACAGTCTCCGTACCCTCCCTGGGGTTTAAGTTGCTGCTGGAGATGTAGGGCTTGGGAGTCTCCACTGTGCAGATAACAGAGAGAAGATTGTCCTGTGTGGCACCTTTGATTCCTCCAAACACATTTTTCAATCAGAGATGGCATTTCCCACTTCAGCCCACCCAAGTCCTTAAAAATCCATGGCAGATGTGTGTGTTACAAAACAGATGCATAGCAATCTGAGGGCTCAGAGATTGTGAGGCTGCCTTCTGTATGTGGGAGAAGCACAGACTTTCTCAAGTGTGAATTGAGCAGCATCATTGCATCATGGAAAAACATGGGTCCAGCAGTCAGAGCCCCTGGTGCATCTCTGAGTCCCTCCCTCTCCAACTGCCTGCCTGGCCCACCTTGTGATCCTCACCAGGAGCATGCAGTGCTAGAATCTTCTTAGTTTCAATCTTACTTTGCTCCCAAGGTATGTTTTCCCTGCAGCTTCCCTTTCCAAGGGCATCCTAGAGATGGATGATGGAACTTCCCATTGTTCTTAAACCCTTTGGGTAGTGGGAAAACTGGCCTGGGACTGGGTACTTCAGCAGAAATAACACAGGGGAGACCAGAGTCAAGCCTGGAGGTCAATTTAGTCATCAGGGAGTGGAGCTACAAGTTGGGGCAGTTTTCCCAGCTGTCTCTTAGTGACTGACTTGAGCCAGCGACCTCTAAAGATAGAGCAGAGTCCAAGGAATGAGCTACAAAGAGTGAAGGGGACAGGCAAGAGCTGATAGCTTTGGACCAAGACCATGTTCCCTGTCCTGTGTCCATGCCCTCACCTGCCCTTCCCCCTGTAAAGGGCAGGTGAGCACCGTGTGGATCTTTCTAGAAATACATGTGGATTTTTGCAAATGCAGAACTGACTGGTGGAAAGGGCGAGCATGAACTGATGATGGAAGTCTGGCCCTCATGGACCGTTTGTGTTTGGTGGCTATTAGACTAATATTTGGGAAGAAGTCTTGCAGATACTTTCTGTCGTTAGACATTCTACTCTCTGATTCTGTGAATTTGACTACTCTATGTACCTCATCTCAGTGGATTCCAGAGTAAATCAGAGAGTAGAATAATAGTTTCCAGGAGCTGGGGTGAGGGGAATAGGGCATTGTTCCGTGGGTGTGAGCTTTCAGTTATGCAGGATGAGGAGGTTCCAGAGATCTCCTGTAGATCTTCATACCTATAGTTCATACAGATAAAGTGTTCCTTATGCAGAAAGCTTAAAACCAGGTGTTTTGGATTTCTAACTTTTTTTATTTTGGAATATTTGCAGTAGAGGTACTGGGTCAGCATCCCACATCTGAAAAATTTTAAATCCAAAATGCTCCAGTTAGCACTTCTTTTTAGCACCACATCAGTGGTCAGAAGTGTTGGATTTTGGTGCATTTCAGATTTTGGATTTCTGGATTTGGGATGCTCAATTTGTAATATTGTAATTTTCCCATAAAAAGTTGTCAGGAGTTTAGACCTCATGTTATGATGTGACTCTAGTAACAAAACAAAACAAAACAAAATTTGAAGGAAACATTAAAATGTTGTCATCAGTGGAAATTTTTACTGATGGTCCAAGTATCTAAGATGAATTGCTGGTAGTAGTATTTCTCTTGATACCCAATTAAGGTTTAGGTGTGGGGTGAATTCAGCAGGATCACATTATGCTGAAAGAAAGATGCCAAAGGTGATTTGAAATTAGCAAGTCCTTGAGTAGAAAGAGACCCGTTAAAGAGACAGAACTGGTTAGTGTGTCAATTACATAAAGGGAGAAATGATGCCGAATTAAAAGAAGTGATGTTTGTTATGTTAGTAAATATAGAAAGAACTCCCTGTTTCTAATCTCTGTGCAGAGTTAGGAAAAATGGGGAGGAGCCCAAAACAGGTATGTGAAGTGCTGTCTTCATTTTCTCTCAACCTAAGGAAATACAACTAGAGTTTAAGTTTGTGTGAATTAAGAAGAGTCCAAGTGAGATGCCATTGGGTCATGTGTCCCCCACAAGAAGAATCCCAACTTATGAAGATGGCATCATCATGAAGCAACAATCGAATGTGCCCCAGGCAGGAAAACCATCAGGTAGCACCCCCTGGTCACCTCCAACAGGTCCCCGAACCCACCAGTATTCCCATTCCATGAATGTTACAGCCTTGGTAGTTGTTCCATAACTACAAAATTTTAAAATTGCGATTGTCAATACAAAATGGTAAATATGAAGTTGAATATATTGCTCCACTTTTTTCCCCTACTCCTTTTGAAGTTTCGTGTTTCATTTTTGGAAGTTTCTATTGAAACATCCTCAAGCTAGGGATTCTTTCCTCAGCTGTGTGCATTCTACCAGTAAGCATCAAAAGCATTCTTCATTTCTCTAACAGCATTTTTTTTTCTTTTTCTGAGACGGAGTCTTGCTCCATTGCCCAGGCTGGAGTGCAGTGGTACGATCTTGGCTCACGGCAAGCTCTGCCTCCCGGGTTCACGCCATTCTCCTGCCTCAGCCTCGCGTGTAGCTGGGACTACAGGCACCCGCCAGCACGCCCAGCTCATTTGTTTGTATTTTTAGTAGAGATGGGGTTTCACCGTGTTCGCCAAGATGGTCTCCATCTCTTGACCACGTGATCCGCCCGCCTCCGCCTCCCAAAGTGTTGGGATTACAGATGTGAGCCACTGTGCCTGGCCATCTCTGAGGGATTTTAACGAGTTGTCGACTTTTGAGTTTGTTCAGCTGTTTACTTACTGTTAGAACCGAGTGACAAATTTCAAGAAATTTGTCAAAAACAAGAAATGGGGAAAGGATTCCCTATTTAATAAATGGTGCTGGGAAAATTGGCTTGCCATAAGAAGAAAGCTGAAGCTGGATCCTTTCCTTATTCCTTATACGAACATTAATTCAAGATGGATTAGAGACTTAAATGTTAGACCTAATACCATAAAAAGCCTAGAAGAAAACCTAGGTACTACCATTCAGGACATAGGCATGGGCTAAGACTTCATGTCTAAAACACCAAAAGCAAAGGCAACAAAAGCCACAATTGACAAATGGGATCTAATTACACTAAAGAGCTTCTGCACAGCAAGAGAAACTATCATCAGAGTGAACAGGCAACCTACAGAATGGGAAAAAAATTTAGCAATCTACTCATCTGACAAAGAGCTAATATCCAGAACCTACAAAGAATTCAAACAAATTTACAAGAAAAAGACAAACAACACCATCAAAAAGTGGGCAAAGGATATGAACAGACAGTTCGCAAAAGAAGACATTCATACAGCCAACAGACACATAAAAAAATGCTCGTCATCACTGGCCATCAGAGAAATGCATATCAAAACCACAAAGAGATACCATCTCACACCAGTTAGAATGGCAATCATTAAAAAGTCAGGAAACAACAGGTGCTGGAGAGGATGTGGAGAAATAGCAATATTTTTACACTGTTAGTGGGATTTTAAACTAGTTCAACCATTGTGGAAAACAGTATGGCGATTCCTCAAGGATCTAGAACTAGAAATACCATATGACTCAGCCATCCCATTACTGGGTATATACCCAAAGGATTATAAATCATGCTGCTATAAAGACACATGCACACGTATGCTTATTGTGGCACTCTTCACAATAGCAAAGACTTGGAATCAACCCAAATGTCCATCAGTGACAGACCACATTAAGAAAATTTCGCATATATACACCATGGAATACTATGTACCATAAAAGAGGATGAGTTCGTGTCCTTTTTAGGGACATGGATGCAGCTGGAAACCATCATTCTCAGCAAACTATCGCAAGAACAGAAAACCAAACACCGTGTGTTCTCACTCATAGGTGGGAATTGAACAATAAGATCACTTGGACTCGGGAAGGGGAACATCACACACGGGGGCCTATTATAGGGAGGGGTTGGGGGTGGGGTTGCAATGACAGTTATACCTGATGTAAATGACGAGTTGATGGGTGTTGACGAGTTGATGAGTGCAGCACACTAACATGGCAAATATATACATATGTAACAAACCTGCACGTTGTGCACATGTACCCTAGAACTTAAAGTATATTTTTTTAAAAAAGATTTTAAAATTAAAAAAAGAAAAACTCTCTATCCCCTGATCCACTAGAGAGGCTGATTTGAGTAATAATATACCTCCGTCCTCCTATTTGGCAGACCTGGAGTCATTAAAATATTTCTTTACTGCAAAACACCATCTGGATAAATTGGTTTTGTTTGTGCAGGAGGCCAGAAGAACATGTCTGGGAATTATAAGAATGGATGGAGGAGCTGCCTATCCCTGTCCCACAGTCTTGTGCACAGATCAGTCTCACAACAGGAAAGAGCCCTGGATGGGTATACAGTGGAAGCTTATTCTCTTAGTGACTTGGGGACATTGGCTCGAGATGAAGCCTGGCAGGAGTGGAAACTCCAGGTCATTTCTATGCCGTTCCTATTACCTGGGAGGTGGACCATTCCACAGTGTTAGCAGGAAGGGATTAGAAGGCAACCTAGTTAGAGCGAGTGTCTGGGGGAAGGCCTAGGGGTGGAGGAAGAAGCTGTGCAGGACAGGGCTTTCCAGTTAGAATGAAGTGGGAGGAAGATGAGGGACACAGAGAAGCAGAGAGAGGCAGAGACAGCATGGCAGTGAACAGTGGGGACTACAGTGACTTCAGAGACCCCAGGGACCAGGTGCCCCAGTTCAACAGTCCAGGACCAGGGAGCCCTGAAAACCCTCCAGTTGCCAAAGGGTTTCAACTTACATGAGGTGGAGTGTCTTTAGGGGCAAGAGGTAGTGGGGGGATGAAACATGGGTGTCAGCCTCTGAAGGACAAGGGAAAGGTGTGGCCTAGACCTCCTAGGATTCTGCATCTGAGATCCGGTCTCTAAAGAGGTTATGGATCATCCATTTCTTCATTCAATTCCTCCATTTGTTATGTGAGAGCACCTGAGTGTGTGTCTCTCACTGGGCCTGTGCTGGTGCGGGGTGTGAGTGGGGAAAGAAAACAAGCTCCTCTCCTTTATCCTGTCATGCCAGTGACATGGACACTTTGGGAAACACAGGATTTCAGGTTCAGTGACAGGGGTTAAGATCTGAGGGGTAGGCCTGGACATTTTTTGCACTGACTGTGACAGTTGAGGCAGGTGATTTAGTTCTGGAGAACAGACTAATCAGCTGACCATTTGCTCTCACTGCTCTGAGGTTTGGATGCCAAAGGTGAGAGGATTTGAGCCAAGAAATGACTACGGGGCCCTTGGATCCCAGTAATCCCTCACTTCTGGTGGAGGAGAGGATGGGCCTGTGGCTGCAGACAGACCTCATGTGACCCTGATCTGTCTTTTGTGTTTGTGTGACTCTGGTTCAGTGACTGTGCCTTCCTGTGCCTCAGTTTTCTCTCAGTCAAATAAGCTAAATGGCAAATGGACTGTGGCTTTTCATACTATCTGTGAATAAATTGTAAATTCTTCACAGTCACCTGACCTAATGCTTGGCACAGTGGAGGTGTTCACACAAACAGCATTTATTATTATTCACTTCCATGAGAGAGCACCTTTAGGTCAGATCCCTGTGGATAAGCTGTTGCCAAGTACATTTTCTATCTTCTGTTTCTGCTTCTGGGGACTATAGACGTTCTATGGAGTGTCCTAAGCCACACAAGGCAGTTGACTGATGGCCTACAAAGCTTGTCTTTCTGTCCTCTCCACTCTGAGTCTCAGGTGAAGAAAGCTCTGTCCTTGCCTAGATGAGGCTCTGAGGGCTGAGCCCTGGCTGGTGAGCAGCTCCAGGAGACACAGTCCTCAGACAGCTGGTAAATCCTTGGTCCCAGTAAGCCCTGCCACAACTGAGCCCTGGCACAGGCTCCTCAGCTTTATCTGGAGTAAGGATTTAGGGACAGGGGTCTGGGGTTCAGGTTTCTAGGGCTGAGCTTCTCTGAGAGTATCTCAAGGGGCCTCTTAGGCAAAGCCCTACTCAGTTCTCCAGGGTCTTTCTCATGGTCAAGTTTATGAAGAGGGCATGAGGTGCTTGGCTGAGGCTGATCTCCTCCTGCTGAGCACCCCCCCCCCATCAGACTGTCCTTCCTGTGCAGCAAGTGTCTACAGGGTCTGGAGGCAGGAAAGGAATTCTGATCTGTTGAGGTTTGTCTCCTCTGTGTGTGTCCTGCACTAAATGCCAAAACCCCAACATGGGACATAATGCAGAGAGGGACACAGGCACAGTCCAGGCCTGACCATCCTGTGTGTGCAAAGTAGAAGTGACCCCCACCCCCCAACACCCAGGGATCATGTGGAATCACTCACGGTATAAGGTGTAATGTCCAGTTACTCCTTCAGTCCTATCACCTCGCTTTATGATTTCTATGGTGTAGGATCCTGTGTCATTCTTGGTGACACTCTGGATCAGCAGGGATGCATTGGAATATACTGTTTCTCGTCCACTGTATGCAGGCCCAAATAGAATCATTTCAGTGTCTGTTGTATATGCTGTAATGTAATGCTAGAGGTCCATTATTTGCCCTTTGTACCAG
This sequence comes from Macaca thibetana thibetana, assembly GCF_024542745.1. Lineage (NCBI taxonomy): Eukaryota > Metazoa > Chordata > Mammalia > Primates > Cercopithecidae > Macaca > Macaca thibetana. The sequence continues at coordinate 47,743,544 of NC_065596.1, read as the reverse complement.
ATGTAGCCAACAACGTTCGTGGGCAAATTGTGGACAAGTAGAAGAACATCCTTCCCCTCAGAAACTTTGGTTGGCTGAGCTTCAATCGTGACTTGGGCAGTGGTGGGCGGGTTCCAGAAGATTAAAAGTGATGCTAGGAGGTGGAGAGAGCATCAGTCAATATTGAGACCTATGTATTGGGATGAAAAGATGGAACCTTGGGTCCTGAGAAGATTTCTTCAATCATCAGCCTTGTAGACACACACACACAAACACACACACCCCTTTTTGTGTGTATGTGTGTGTGTGTGTTTTTGTCCTACTGTCCTACTGGGTCAAGGTCAGCAGCACGACCCCCATTCCTTCAATCCTTCTGACCTCGGCATTTTTCTCTTTAAAATCCTCTTCCCCAGGGGTCTGCATGGCTCCCTCCACACTGCCCTCAGGTCCTGCTCACATCAGGGCATCCTTAGACTTCTTTCCTGACACCTCCTTCAGAGACCCTGGGTCTTCCATTTCTGACCTTTTTGTGCTCTGCTCCCTCCGGAGCTCTTGCCAACACCTGACCTCACATTCTAGATCTCTTTGCATGTCTGTCTTCCTGCCCATGACAGCATGAGCTCCGTGAGGACAGGGACGTTTGTGATCTTGATTGCACCCCAGTGCCTGGGACGGGCTGCAGACTCCTGCAGATGTGAAGGTTCCCAGGGATCTCCAAGCCAGGGCTATTTTTTTTGTCTTTCCCCCGTTGTTGAGGTGTTTTGCTGAGGACAGTGTTTCATGTCCTGCTTATATTTTCACCTGAAGTGTTATCCGATAATAGTTATTATTATCATTTTTCAAAATATTGTGGCCAGTGATGCTTAACCAGGAGAACAGAACACTTGAGATTTTCCTACCTATTACCAATTCCAGTTCAATGTGATTTTCCTGTTGTGACCCTGTCTCTCTCTGGCATATTATCCCCAATCCAGGCTCCAACAGAGCCTTCTTTCCTTTATTTATTTGTTTTTTTTTTTTCTTTTTGAGACGGAGTCTCGTACTGTCTCCCAGGCTGGCTTGCAGTGGCAGCATCTCAGCTCACTGCAACCTCTGCCTCCCAGATTCATGCAATTCTCCTGCCTCAGCCTCCTGAGTAGCTAGGATTACAGGTGCTCACCAACACACCTGGTTAATTTTTTCCGTTTTTAGTAGAGACGGGGCTTCACTGTGTTGATCAGACCGGTCTTGAACTCCTGACCTCATGATCCATCCACCTCAGCCTCCCAAAGTGCTGGCTTATTTTATTTTTTAGAACCCCATCCCCTCCAGGAGACCCCATCCAATCATTCTGCTTCCTCCTCCTGTCCTCTCCCAGGAAGTTCTCTCCTCACCTGTGAGTAGAAGCTCCTTCCAGGTGATGTGCAGTGTGCAGGGAGGGGCTGAGAGGGGCCCCATGGCCTCTTCTGCCTGTATGTTCTCCTCTGTGGAGATGAGTCTGGGATCCAGAATCTTTCCGAGCACAGCTGTCAGCTGTGCTGTCCTTCCTCCTTCTGTGCTGAGCCTCTTCCCGGGGCAGGAGCACTTCTCAGGCTTATGGGCGGGGTCTGTGCCCAGGTCACCTCTCTATCCCCTCCCCTCTCAGTCCTGCCTCTTTGTCCCTCCTTCTCTTTTTCCTTTTGTCTGTGTGTCAGATCCCTGGGAATTGTGGAGGCCTCTGCCTTTTTCAGCAGTGATTTTGTCACGAAACCTCGGTACACACTATGTGCAAAACCACAAACATACACACAAAAGAGACGTGCACAGACACAGAGTGTCACATACATACCCTGTAGGTTGGGCAAGCACAGCTGGGCCTCAGCCTTCTGCTGTACCAGTGGCTCTGGGTCGGGGTGCACATTCACACCCCTCACCCTCTTTCATCCCCATCTGGCTCTCCCCTTCAGTGCAGGAGGCTGGAGCTGCATCAGGTCCCTGTTATAGGGACACCACATTGTGCTGTGGGTGAGCTGTGTGTTGCCTGGTGACAGGGACCCTTCCTTTCTCTAATTGTGTCTAGCTTGGCTGCAACTTCCAAGGATGGACATTCATGACCTGGGTGTCCCGGAGGAAACTGTCCTTCCTGGAGGTGTGCAGGGTGAATCTCTCATGCCTCTTGGGAGGAGAGGCATGTGCTGGTTGCTCAGTGGGGGCTGTGACTCCCAGGGTGAAAGGGACAGTTCTCAGTCACTCTATTGCTCCCTTGGGACTGGTGGGTGGGTCTCTCATTTCTTCCTGACCATCTTTGGTGTCCACTCTTCCCTGGCCGTCTGATTGTCCTGTGGATACCACATCTTCCCCGTGGTGGTGCAGGAGGAAGTGGGGAGCTACCCAGGAACCCCGTGGAACATGACTCGTTGAGATACAGGAAAGGGAACCTGGGACACAGCAGGGATTCAGAGCTGGAGAGATTCATCCAGACTTACTCCGTGGCCGTGATGGGCTCAGCCCTCCATGTGCTGACATACCCAGGGTTCTGTCCTGAGGGTTTTCACCCGGCCAAGATGCTCTCTGTAGAGGAGGAACAGGCAGTCGCCAGAGAGCCTGTCTGGAGGGACGTCTCTCACACCTGAGAAGGCTGGTGGGGGTGAGTTGTGTTCTCAGAGCAAAGAGCAATAATACCCCCTTCTCCCGGCAGGGACACAGGAGAGGTCTGTTTCCCAAGGGACAGCCGGGGGTAGGTGGTCACATCCTATGTGGTGCCTGTGTGTGAGCATCACGCGCGCTCTGAGCCCCACGGGGTGCAGCGGGCAGGCAGGTCACAGGGTGCCTGACTGATTCCCGGGGAGGCTGTGGGCCCTCAGGCAGCCGCTGTTCTGTGTCAGCGCTAGGCTTGGCCTAGGATGCCCCACCGAACAGGACAGATGGAGCAGAGGCGGGCATTTAGGGAGCAGTGACAGAAAGAGTTGATGAGGATGGAGGGAAGTCACGAGGGGAAAGGGCACAGTGCGGCCTCGCGTGCCCCAGCGCTGCCCTGGGAGATGTCTTTTTAACTGAGCCCAGGGAAAGAGCAGGTGTGTGGGGCAGGAGCTGCCTGCAGAGGGAGTGGTGTTACGTTGGCGGCCGCCAGGTCAGGAAGGAGCTGACAGAGTCCGTGTGGGGAGCATGGAGGACGTTGAGGACTTGGGCCGAGGTGACCCTGGTGAGGGTGGACCCTGCTTGGCTATGGGTTCTGCTGAGGGAGGTCGGCATCCCCCGGGAATGCCTCAGGCTGTAGGGACTCTGCCGCCCTCTGGTGGACTGGAAGGGAAGTGTGGGAGGCCGAAGTCCCAGGCCAGGCTGCGTTTTTTTTTTTTTTTTTTTTTTTTTTAATTTATTTATTATTATTATACTTTAAGTTGTAGGGTACATGTGCATAACGTGCAGGTTTGTTACATATGTATACTTGTGCCATGTTGCTGTGCTGCACCCATCAACTCGTCATTTACATCAGGTATAACTCCCAATGCAATCCCTCCACCCTCCCCGCTCCGCAGGATAGGCCCCGGTGTGTGATGTTCCCCTTCCTGAGTCCAAGTGATCTCATTGTTCAGTTCCCAACTATGAGTGAGAACATGCGGTGCTTGGTTTTCTGTTCTTGTGATAGTTTGCTAAGAATGATGGTTTCCAGCTGCATCCATGTCCCTACAAAGGACACAAACTCATCCTTTTTGATGGCTGCATAGTATTCCATGGTGTATATGTGCCACATTTTCTTAATCCAATCTGTCACTGATGGACATTTGGGTTGATTCCAAGTCTTTGCTATTGTGAATAGTGCTGCAATAAACATACGTGTGCATGTGTCTTTATAGCAGCATAATTTATAATCCTTTGGGTATATCCCCAGTAATGGGATGGCTGGGTCATATGGTACATCTAGTTCTAGATCCTTGAGGAATCGCCATACTGTTTTCCAGAATGGTTGAACTAGTTTACAATCCCACCAACAGTGTAAAAGTGTTCCTATTTCTCCACATCCTCTCCAGCACCTGTTGTTTCCTGACTTTTTAATGATCGCCATTCTAACTGGTGTGAGATGGTATCTCATTGTGGTTTTGATTTGCATTTCTCTGATGGCCAGTGATGATGAGCATTTTTTCATGTGTCTGTTGGCTGTATGAATGTCTTCTTTTGAGAAATGTCTGTTCATATCCTTTGCCCACTTTTTGATGGGGTTGTTTGCTTTCTCTAGTAAATTTGTTTGAGTTCTTTGTAGCTTCTGGATATTAGCCCTTTGTCAGATGAGTAGATTGCAAAAATGTTCTCCCATTCTGTAGGTTGCCTGTTCACTCTGATGGTAGTTTCTTTTGCTGTGCAGAAGCTCTTTAGTTTAATTAGATCCCATTTGTCAATTTTGGCTTTTGCTGCTGTTGCTTTTGGTGTTTTAGACATGAAGTCTTAGCCCATGCCCATGTCCTGAATGGTACTACCTAGGTTTTCCTCTAGGATTTTTATGGTATTAGCTCTAACATTTAAGTCTCTAATCCATCTTGAATTAATTTTCGTATAAGGAGTAAGGAAAGGATCCAGTTTCAGCTTTCTACTTATGGCTATCCAATTTTCCCAGCACCATTTATTAAATAGGGAATCCTTTCCCCATTTCTTGTTTCTCTCAGGTTTGTCAAAGATCAGATGGCTGTAGATGTGTGGTATTATTTCTGAGGACTCTGTTCTGTTCCATTGGTCTATATCTCTGTTTTGGTACCAGTACCATGCTGTTTTGGTTACTGTAGCCTTGTAGTATAGTTTGAGGTCAGGTAGCGTGATGCCTCCAGCTTTGTTCTTTTGACTTAGGATTGTCTTGGAGATGCGGGCTCTTTTTTGGTTCCATATGAACTTTAAAGCAGTTTTTTCCAATTCTGTGAAGAAACACATTGGTAGCTTGATGGGGATGGCATTGAATCTATAAATAACCTTGGGCAGTATGGCCATTTTCACGATATGGATTCTTCCTATCCATGAGCATGGTATGTTCTTCCATTTGTTTGTGTCCTCTTTTATTTCACTGAGCAGTAGTTTGTAGTTCTCCTTGAAGAGGTCCTTTACATCCCTTGTAAGTTGGATTCCTAGGTATTTTATTCTCTTTGAAGCAATTGTGAATGGAAGTTCATTCCTGATTTGGCTCTCTGTTTGTCTGTTACTGGTGTATAAGAATGCTTGTGATTTTTGCACATTAATTTTGTATCCTGGCTTCATCCCTGGGATGCAAGGCTGGTTCAACATTCGCAAATCAATAAACATAATCCAGCATATAAACAGAACCAAAGACAAGAACCACATGATTATCTCAATAGATGCAGAAAAGGCTTTTGACAAAATTCAACAGCCCTTCATGCTAAAAACGCTCAATAAATTCGGTATTGATGGAACGTACCTCAAAATAATAAGAGCTATTTATGACAAACCCACAGCCAATATCATACTGAATGGGCAAAAACTGGAAAAATTCCCTTTGAAAACTGGCACAAGACAGGGATGCCCTCTCTCCCCACTCATATTCAACATAGTGTTGGAAGTTCTGGCTAGGGCAATTAGGCAAGAGAAAGAAATCAAGGGTATTCAGTTAGGAAAAGAAGAAGTCAAATTGTCCCTGTTTGCAGATGACATGATTGTATATTTAGAAATCCCCATTGTCTCAGCCCAAAATCTCCTTAAGCTGATAAGCAACTTCAGCAAAGTCTCAGGATACAAAATTTTTTTTTTTTTTTTTGAGACGGAGTCTCGCTCTGTCGCTCAGGCTGGAGTGCAGTGGCCAGATCTAAGTCTCGCTCTGTCGCTCAGGCTGGAGTGCAGTGGCCAGATCTCAGCTCACTGCAAGCTCCGCCTCCCGGGTTTACGCCATTCTCCTGCCTCAGCCTCCCGAGTAGCTGGGACTACAGGCGCCCGCCACCTCGCCCGGCTAGTTTTTCGTATTTTTAGTAGAGACGGGGTTTCACCATGTTAGCCAGGATGGTCTCGATCTCCTGACCTTGTGATCCGCCCGTCTCAGCCTCCCAAAGTGCTGGGATTACAGGCTTGAGCCACCGCGCCCCGCCAAGGCTGCGTATTTTATTCCACAAGGATCTGCACGTTTCAAACGAGGTCACACATATGCTATGTTACAGTTCCATCACCTTTCAGCCCTGTGAGTCCCAGTCTCTGCGGCTCTACGTTCACTGTTCTCCCTCTTTCACGATCGGATGTCCCGAACGCAGATTTTTGTCACCTTCAGTGAGTTTGTGTGTGTGTGCAGTAGGCGGCACTCTGTATACCTGGGGGACAGTGATGTCTGGGGCTGAGCACTGCACACGGGCTTGGGAGCAGAAGACGGAGCAGCAGGGCGGGAGGATCAATGAAAGGGGAGCAGGGACAAGTCATTTTCATTTTCTCACTCCCAGGGACCAGAACCCAGGATTCTGACTCCAGGGCACAGTAGCACACCCTGCTGGTGTCCCTGGATGTCATGAGTGCTCATAGTATCATGTTGCCTGGCATTCCTTTTTTAAGGTGTAAATTTATTTGCCTCACATCAGAGGCAGGCCTTGCTCACCATGGCAGTTTTCAATACTGTATCTGGTTCAAGTGACTGCAGTTGGTGGCCAGCGATAAAATCTAAGAGGCATCTCTCCTGCTTGGTGTGCTGGGCTCCTCTCTCTCCATCTGATTTCTTTAAACTGATATTCTGACATTTGCCCTTACATTTAAAGTGACCACTTCTCAATCATAGCATGATCTCCTGGTCCCAGTGTTTGCTACTTTCTTTAATCACATCCATTAAAGCTCCTGCTGGAAACCTGTCAGATAACACCTGGACTTACTAAAGCCATCGGCTTACCAGTCTCTTCTCTCCTCCCTGCCTGGGCTCACTGACCTCTGTATCTGTGGTCTCCACGTGTGCCGAGTGCGCCCCAGTGTCTGTAAGTAGTAAAAATACTTATACTTTCACGTTGTGGTTGTATCATTATAACCTCACATACCATCCAGGGCCTGACATCGAGGCTGCCCTGTGGGACCTGTGCTGGTTGAACCCCTGCTGGAGCTCTTGTTTTGGGACCTGCAGTTCTTCTGGGGACAGGAGCTTCCAGCTAACTTGATTGAAAAACTGATATGTTTCATGGAAAACACTGGGTCAGATGATGTATTCATGGGCTTCAGCTGCCATAGCAAACACCTTAGCCTGGGTCAATTAAATGATAGAAATCGATTTTGCACAGTTCTGTGAATAATGTGCTATTTTAATCTCTTAAAAATGTGCAGTCAAATGGAGTTAACCACATACACAGTGTTAAGTTACCATCACCACTATTTTTCCTAGAAAATTTTTATCATTTTAAACTGAAACTTTGTATCTTTGAAACTATAATAACTCCCTGTATTGTCCACCCTAGACCTTGATCATCTCTACTCTGTCTCTGTGAATTTGCCTATTCTTGATGTTTCATATAAATGGAATTATATATATATGTTCTTTAGTTTCTGACATATTTCACTTAGCATAATGTTTCCAAAGTCCATGCATCTTCCAGCGGATATCAGAGCTTCATTCCTCTTTATGGCAGATTAACATTCTGTCGTATGTGTGACCACATTTGTTTATTCATGTGCTGATGAACACTTGGATTGTTTTCATATTTTATCTTTTGTGAGTAATGCTACAACCAACATTCCCATGTGAGTACCTGTTTCAGTCCCTGAATTCAATTCTTTGGGTATATACCTAGGAATGGATGCTGTTTCACATGGGAATTCTATGATTAGCTTCTTGAGGAACAGCACAACTATTTCTCCTAGTGGCTGCACAGTTTTATAATCTCACCAGAAATGTATGAGGATTCCAAATTCTACATAAGGCTTTCACTTGTTATTTAACATTTGAAAAGAATGGTAGCCATATTTGTAGGTTTAGTGTGGGATCCTATTGTGGCTTTGACTTTGTATTTTCCTAATGACTAATGATGTTGAGTTTCTTTCCATGTCCCTCTTGATGATCTGCATATCTTCTTTGAAGAAATGTCTATTTGCATCTTTTGCCCATTTATATAAATTGGGAGGTTTTTCTCTTTGTTATTGAGTTGTAGCAGTTCTTTATATATTCTGGGCATGAAACCATTGTCTATGTGATTTGCAACTATTATGTCTCATTCTGTGTTTGGTCTTTTTATTTTCTTGATAATATCCTTTGATGCACAAAAGGCTTGCGTCTTTAGCCCAATTTATCTATTTTTCCTTTTTCTTTCTCATGCATTTGGGTCATACCTGAGAATCCATTGCACATTTGAGGTCATTAAGTTTTACCCCTATGTCTTTTTCTAAGATATTTTTGTGGTGAGAGATCTTATAATTAACTCACTCATCCATTTTTAGATAATTGTTTGATATGGTTGAAAGCAGAGTTCCCTAAGTTTATTGTTTTGCATGTGGTTATCTAGTTGTTTCTGCACCATTATTTGAGAGGATGATTGTTCCTCCATTAAATTATCTTGACACCCTTATTCAAGAGAAATGAACTATAAGGGTGAGGGTATATTTCTGGACTCTCATTTCTATCCCTTTGGTCCCTAGTTGTATTCTTATGCCAGCAGTTGCTGTTTTTAGTACTTCTAATGTTTTGTGAGATTTCAAATAAGAAAGTTCAAGTTCTGCAATTTATTTTGGCAAAACTGTTTTGGCTCTTTCAGGGGTACTTTTTAACATCAAGGAGGCCAATGTTTTGCAATTGGAAAGCTTTTTCTGTCGTATTTCGGAGGGGAATTTTGCAGTCTAGGGATTTTTTCAGGAATTTTATCACAAGTAGGTAAATTATCACCACTTCCATTGCTGAGGTACTGGGTTAAAATGTGTGTTGCCTCCCGTTGAGGAATTGAGAGACGCCGGAAGCAGTTGCCTCTGTGGTGAGAGACAGTGAGCTCCTTAATGAGGGGCACAGAAGACATTGCTTTGGGACACAATGTTGTCAGGGGAGCTGTGTGCCTCTCTACTTCTTTATTTTTTTGTGCAGTTTAGATCTCTGCTGGACACACTAGATATTGAAATCTTTGTTCATTCTCTTGGTTCTGGGTGGCTGACCTGTCAGCTGGAGCTGGAGGACATGCCTGGAAGGGGAGTGACCCCCACGGGAAAGAGTAGGACTCGGCAGAGTGAAAGCAGCTGGGACCCAGAGAAGCCAGTGAGGTCTGACTCTTAAAAGTCAAAGACTAGCAGGTGGGTGTCCTCAGGGGAAAATGGACTGCACTGGTACCCATTCAAGCGGACTGGAAAAAGGTAAGAGGCTTTGGATATTCCATTTTCTCTCTCAGCTCTTCAGCAGGAGATTTAGGCCCTGGGCTGGTACTGTCCTGCAGCAGGGGCAGGGTGGACAGAAATGGCTGCATATCAGGCCTAAGTCCAAGTCATCCTCTCAGGCATTGCCCCTGAAGATGGAGAATTTTGTTCAGAGTCCCAGCCTGGGCACGTGGGAGGAACCACCTTATTAAAATTAATTTAAGAAAACACTATGCATGCTTTATTCTTCTAGAATGATTATTAATGTCATGTTTTACAATATATCTCTTAAAGGAATGGTGAGAATCATCTGCATAATGTATGTTTTACATGGTCTTTTCTATAATTGCAGCTTTCACTTGTTCTTATAGAATCCATTTCCTTTGGGAACACACAGGCAGTATCTCTGTGTTGATTTCTACTGGGAAATCTTTATGCAGGGTGGAGAGAGTCACATTTCCTAATGAGAGATGGAAAGCATCTGATTACCAGAAAAAGTGTTCAAATTCTGCTGGTATGATCACGGTGCTGCGGGTGTAGGTCAATTTAAGGAGGATTCAGGCAAAGCAATTTTGAAAGTCTTTTTCATTGTTTCTGTTTCTTTGTTTGTTTTTTGTTTTGTTTTTTTGTTTTTTTACAAAACCATGGGCAGAAGCCACCACCTGGGCCCATCACATGTTGGAATGAATGAGGGACAGAAATGGAGCTCAGTAATTGAGAATGAAATTCAGGAGTGGAGAAGAGGTTTGAGAGGTCAACGGGTGTGAGAGGTGAATGGGTGAATGATGAGAATGTTCAAAACATCTTCTTTCTCCATAATAAGAGAGCATTTAGGCCCCTGAGTCAGACAATGTCCAGGCCAGGGGGAGCAGGATGTTGTTGACTCTCCTGGGCAAAAGTGAAACTCCATCAGTGTCCAGTTACCTCATCCAGTTTGGGATTTGTTCCTATTTTAAAAATGATCCAACAGTATGCAATTTTGAAAATATACAAAAATCTCTATGCTATCATTCATAGATAGACAAGATGGCCCTAAAATGGTGAGAGAATCAGAATGGGGTTTGGGTTTACATTGTGTATTTTTTCTCCCAATATCTACAAAATTCCCTACATCAATTCTTTAATGTAACCCAGTGGGTGTCATTCCCTTTCACAATTACAGACATTTCCAGTTCACGGTTAAAACCCTCGGAAAACCCACACCCTTTCTACTGTGAGGTACAGGCAGCCATGTGGCATCACCTCTAAACATGCCTTCTGGGTCATCAAATTACTGATTAAGTAAAAGTCATTTCAGTAGATATTGAAGACCTCCATTTTACCCATCTCACACTTGCAATTCTTCTACCAAGAGATGATGGATTTTAGTGGTGATTTGCTTTTATAGATTAGTGTAGATTAATGCTTCTGCCAGGGGAAAATTTTTCATTGAGAAAAGCATTTGGCAAAGTCTGGAGACATTGCTGGTTGTCAGAGTTGGGGGAGGGAGTCCTGCTGGCCTTGAGTGGGTAGAGTCCCCGGATAGTGTTGAACATTCTAGAGCTCACAGAGCCCCACCAGCATCACCACTACAAAGTTCAATGCTGAGGAGGAGTGGAGAGCCCTCATGTGCCTTCCCTAGCCTCCCTGAAGCTCTTTACCTTCTCCTTTCATCAGTCTCTACCACTTCTCACCTCAGCTTGCTCCTTGAACCTTACTACCCTCCAGTTGAACTTTCCCATAGTTTAAGACCTGCTGTAATCTCCTGACTTCCTTGGCCCCTTTCTGATCCTTAGTAGGGTGTCCTCTAGAGGGGATCCTCACCTTTCCTGGAGCTTCCCAGGATCCAAATGCCCCTGCCCTGTGTGGGCACCAGGGATATGGCCATGTGCCTGTGTCCCTAAAGATCCTGTCACTCAGGACTTTAGTTGAGAGCAGCTGAGGTGATATTACCCTCCATTACTTTTCTTGGAACATAAAAATATGTACAAACCTTGGAGAGTAAAATTTCTTAATGCATGTCAAAATATTAAAAATACATATTTTTGCTTCCCAAACTTTACTGGAAAAATTTATCACACTACCAGTCATGAAAAATGACACCTAATCAGGGTTATTCACTGTATTGTTTGTTTAACAGCAAAATGTTGGGAACAACCTAGACTTTCACCAGCACGATGCTAATTCAATAGATTACCTTATATCTACACAATAGAATATGAAGCAGCTGTATAAAAAGTATAGAATCTGTCAGCTATTCATATGGAAACACCTCCATGTTCTATTTTAATTGTAGCATCTAAACATCGCAGAATAAGATGCAGTTTTTGTACTAGATCTCACTTTAGAACTTTTTTTTACTGGTTTTTTTTTTTTTTTTTTTTGGTAGTTTTTTTTTTATTATTATTAAAGAGCGAGTGTCTCACTCTCATACTCAGGCTGAAATGCAGTGGCGAGATCATAATTGACTGCAGCCTCAATCTTGTGAGCTCAAGCAATCCTCCTGCCTCGGCCTGCTGAGTAGCTGGAATCACAGGCACGTGCCCCCATGCCTAGCTAATTTTTTGTGTTTGTTTCTGGAGAGATGGGGTTTCACCCAGGCTGGTGTAATCCCAGGCTTTTCTCAAACTTCTGGGCCCAAGTGATCTGCCCACTTTCACTCCCAAAATGCTGGAATTACAAGCAAGTGTCACCACACCTGATTCTGCCTTTTCTTTTTTTAACTGGACTGCAGTCTACTCACGCATCTCTTTCCTCATCAGGTGATTTACATTTTTCCTCAATGTCTCAACCACATGTCCATGCCAAAATCCACATGTATTTGCTTTTGTTTAGAATTAGATTTTTTTTTTTAAGAGAAGCCTTAGGAATGGTCTCCTAGCTGATTTTCAGGATTCTAATCTTCACTGTCTAAGCCATATGTTTCCATTTCCAGATATTGATTACAGTCAGCTGTAGAGCATTTAAAGCCTACCAATGCCTGTACCATCCCTCAAGCATTTCTGATTTGGTTAATGTGTGGTGTAGCCCAGAGATTGGTTGTTTAAAAATGCTTTCAAGGAAAAGGGTCATTTTGCAGTGGAGGAACTTTAACCCAATAATCAAAGTTAATGTCTTCAGTAGTCAGAGATGATGACATCTTAGGGCATTCTAATATATTGGATGGAGAAGGTGCAGCATCATCCCTGTGGTATTCTTCTACAAACTGTTTAACCTGAGTTTAATCGTGAGAAAATATTAGAAAAGTCCAAAATGAGGGTCTGCTACCAAATAAGTAACCAATACTCTTCAAAATTTTGAAGCTCTTAAAGGTAAATCCTAACTTTCCCAGATTAAAGAAGACTGAGGGAAGAGTACAATGAAGAGCAATATGTGATATTAGATTGGATCCTGGTCCAGTAAAGGGACATTAGTCAGAACATAGAGTGGATTTGGATAAGGTCTCTACAGGCTTTCATTTTACAGTGTTAATAATCATTTACTGATTTCGATTATTAGGTGCATATCTATAATGTTAATATTTTGGGAAGCTGAATGAAAATCATATGAGGACTTTGCCTATTTTTGGAACATTTTAGAAAGTCTGAAATTATTTCAAAATTAAACATGAAAAGAAAAGAAATATAGATCTTTTAAATATTTCTATTAAGTGTCCAAAGTTGAAGATCATTTCCCAACTTCTCTTGCCTAGTGCTGGTCACAGTAATCTTCCTGGCAATGCTGTTTGTCATGTTTGTGACCTTCTCAAAGATTTCCAGTGACTTCTCTTATCTGTAGGATTAATTTCCCATTATGTAGGCTGCCATTCGATGTCCTCATAGCGTGGCCCTAATCTCCCTTTTTTTCTGGATCTGTGTTGAAAGACTTGACCAATATTTTACTTTCTTATGGTCAAAGTTGTTCTAATTTTTTCTTGCCTCTTTGATGCCCTTTCCTGTCTTCTCAACTTTGGGACTTTAGTCAAGGTGGTGGGAAATATTTTAAGAGAAAAATTATAAAGATAGTTATAGGAAATAGTCACAAACCTTCTTGGAACCTGGTGGTTTGCATAGCTTCAGTAAAAGGTTTGGCTGAAGGTAGCTGAATTATCTTAAAAGCTTAGGGCATAGATACACAGGAATGTAGAGGAGTTTATCTAAATAGCTTGTTTACTCAGGCAGTCCTAAAACCAACATTTAATCTTATGCTGGGGGAACTACTCTCCGGAAGGTCGGCAATGTCAATTACCTTCTAGTGGTGTTTACTCAAGACCTTTGTTATTTAATCTGTACTAAATAAATGCGAATTACACTGGCAGATCAGGGCCGCTGCTGTTAACTCTTTTTCTTTTTTTTTAAATATTATTATACTTTAAGTTGTAGGGTACATGTGCATAACGTGCAGGTTTGTTACATATGTATACTTGTGCCATGTTGTTGTGCTGCACCCATCAACTCGTCAGCACCTATCAACTCGTCATTTACATCAGGTATAACTCACTGATGTAATCCTCCCTCCCCCACTCAATGATAGGTCCGGTGTGTGATGTCCCCCTTCCCGAGTCCAAGTGATCTCATTGTTCAGTTCCCACCTATGAGTGAGAACATGCGGTGTTTGGTTTTCTGTTCTTGTGATAGTTTGCTAAGAATGATGGTTTCCAGCTGCATCCATGTCCCTCCAAAGACACAAACTCATCCTTTTTGATGGCTGCATAGTATTCCATGGTGTATATGTGTCACATTTTCTTAATCCAGTCTGTCACTGATGGACATTTGGGTTGATTCCAAGTCTTTGCTATTGTGAATAGTGCCGCAATAAACATACGTGTGCATGTGTCTTTATAGCAGCATGATTTAGAATCCTTTGGGTATATACCCAGTAGGGATGGCTGGGTCATATGGTACATCTAGTTCTAGATCCTTGAGGAATCGCCATACTGTTTTCCAGAATGGTTGAACTAGTTTACAATCCCACCAACAGTGTAAAAGTGTTCCTATTTCTCCACATCCTGTTCAGCATCTGTTGTTTCCTGACTTTTTAATGATTGCCATTCTAACTGGTGTGAGATGGTGTCTCATTGTGGTTTTGATTTGCATTTCTCTGATGGCCAGTGATGATGAGCATTTTTTCATGTGTCTGTTGGCTGTATGAATGTCTTCTTTTGAGAAATGTCTGTTCATATCCTTTACCAACTTTTTGATGGGGTTGTTTGTTTTTTTCTTGTAAATTTGTTTGAATTCTTTGTAGGTTCTGGATATTAGCCCTTTGTCAGATGAGTAGATTGCAAAAATTTTCTCCCATTCTGTAGGTTGCCTGTTCACTCTGATGGTAGTTTCTTTTGTTGTGCAGAAGCTTTTTAGTTTAATGAGATCCCATTTGTCAATTTTGGCTTTTGCTGGTGTTGCTTTTGGTGTTTTAGACATGAAGTCTTTGCCCATGCCTATGTCCTGAATGGTATTACCTAGGTTTTCCTCTAGGGTTTTTATGGTATTAGGTCTAAGATTTAAGTCTCTAATCCATCTTGAATTAATTTTTGTATAAGGAGTAAGGAAAGAATCCAGTTTCAGCTTTCTACTAATGGCTAGCCAATTTTCCCAGCACCATTTATTGAATAGGGAATCCTTGCCCCATTTCTTGTTTCTCTCAGGTTTGTCAAAGATCAGATGGCTGTAGACGTGTGGTATGACTTCTGAGGACTCTGTTCTGTTCCATTGGTCTATATCTCTGTTTTGGTACCAGTACCATGCTGTTTTGGTTACTGTAGCCTTGTAGTATAGTTTGAAGTCAGGTAGCGTGATGCCTCCAGCTTTGTTCTTTTGACTTAGGATTGTCTTGAAGATGCGGGCTCTTTTTTGGTTCCATATGAACTTTAAAGTAGTTTTTTCCAATTCTGTGAAGAAACTCATTGGTAGCTTGATGGGGATGGCATTGAATCTATAAATAACCTTGGGCAGTATGGCCATTTTCACGATATTGATTCTTCCTATCCATGAGCTTGGTATGTTTTCCATTTGTTTGTGTCCCCTTTTATTTCACTGAGCAGTGGTTTGTAGTTCTCCTTGAAGAGGTCCTTTACATCCCTTGTAAGTTGGATTCCTAGGTATTTTATTCTCTTTGAAGCAATTGTGAATGGAAGTTCATTCCTGATTTGGCTCTCTGTTTGTCTGTTACTGGTGTATAAGAATGCTTGTGATTTTTGCACATTAATTTTGTATCCTGAGACTTTGCTGAAGTTGCTTATCAGCTTAAGGAGATTTTGGGCTGAGACAATAGGGTTTTCTAAATACACAATCATGTCATCTGCAAAGAGGGACAATTTGACTTCTTCTTTTCCTAAATCAATACCCTTGATTTCTTTCTCTTGCCTGATTGCCCTAGCCAGAACTTCCAACACTATGTTGAATAGGAGTGGGGAGAGAGGGTATCCCTGTCTTGTGCCAGTTTTCAAAGGGAATTTTTCCAGTTTTTGCCCATTCAGTATGATATTGGCTGTGGGTTTGTCATAAATAGCTCTTATTATTTTGAGGTACGTTCCATCAATACCGAATTTATTGAGCGTTTTTAGCATGAAGGGCTGTTGAATTTTGTCAAAAGCCTTTTCTGCATCTATTGAGATAATCATGTGGTTCTTGTCTTTGGTTCTGTTTATATGCTGGATTATGTTTATTGATTTGCAAATGTTGAACCAGCCTTGCATCCCAGTGATGAAGCCCACTTGATCATGGTGGATAACCTTTTGATGTGCTGCTGAATCCGGTTTGCCAGTATTTTATTGAGGATTTTTGCATCGATGTTCATCAGGGATATTGGTCTAAAATTCTCTTTTTTTGTTGTGTCTCTGCCAGGCTTTGGTATCAGGATGATGTTGGCCTCATCAAATGGGTTAGGGAGGATTCCCTCTTTTTCTATTGATTGGAATAGTTTCAGAAGGAATGGTACCAGCTCCTCCTTGTACCTCTGGTAGAATTCAGCTGTGAATCCATCTCGTCCTGGACTTTTTTTCGTTGGTAGGCTCTTAATTATTGCCTCAATTTCAGAGCCTGCTATTGGTATATTCAGGGATTCAACTTCTTCCTGGTTTAGACTTGGAAGAGTGTAAGTGTCCAGGAAATTATCCATTTCTTCTAGATTTTCTAGTTTATTTGCGTAGAGGTGTTTATAGTATTCTCTGATGGTAGTTTGTATTTCTTGGGATCAGTGGTGATATCCCTTTTATCATTTCTTATTGCCTCAATTTGATTCTTCTCTCTTTTCTTCTTTATTAGTCTTGCTAGTGGTCTGTCAATTCTGTTGATCTTTTCAAAAAACCAACTCCTGGATTCATTGATTTTTTTGGAGGGTTTTTTGTGTCTCTATCTCCTTCAGTTCTGCTCTGATCTTAGTTATTTCTTGCCTTCTGCTAGCTTTTGAATGTATTTGCTCTTGCTTCTCTAGTTCTTTTAATTGTGATGTTAGAGTGTCAATTTTAGATTTTTCCTGCTTTCTCTTGTGGGCATTTAGTGCTATAAATTTCCCTCTACACACTGCTTTAAATGTGTCCCAGAGATTCTGGTATGTTGTCTCTTTGTTCTCATTGGTTTCAAAGAACATCTTTATTTCTGCCTTCATTTCCTTATGAACCCAGTAGTCATTCGGGAGCAGGTTATTCGGTTTCCATATAGTTGAGAGGTTTTGATTGAGTTTCTTAGTCCTGATTTCTAGTTTGATAGCACTGTGGTCTGAGAGACAGTTTGTTATAATTTCTGTTCTTGTACATTTGCTGAGGAGTGCTTTACTTCCAACTATATGGTCAATTTTGGCATAAGTGTGATGTGGTGCTGAGAAGAATGTATATTCTGTTGATTTCGGGTGGAGAGTTCTGCAGATGTCTGTTAGGTCTGCTTGCTGCAGAGATGAGTTCAATTCCTGGATATCCTTGTTAACTTTCTGTCTCATTGATCTGTCTAATGTTGACAGTGGGGTGTTGAAGTCTCCCATTATTATTGTAAGGGAGTCAAAGTCTCTTTGTAAGTCTCTAAGGACTTGCTTTATGAATCTGGGTGCTCCTGTATTGGGTGCATATGTATTTAGGATAGTTAGCTCTTCCTGTTGAATTGATCCCTTTACCATTATGTAATGGCCTTCTTTGTCTCTTTTGATCTTTGATGGTTTAAAGTCTGTTTTATCAGAGACTAGTATTGCAACCCCTGCCTTTTTTTGTTCTCTATTTGCTTGGTAGATCTTCCTCCATCCCTTTATTTTGAGCCTATGTATGTCTCTGCATGTGAGATGGGTCTCCTGAATACAGCAAACTGATGGGTCTTGACTCTTTATCCAGTTTGCCAGTCTGTGTCTTTTAATTGGAGTATTTAGTCCATTTACATTTAAGGTTAATATTGTTATGTGTGAACTTGATCCTGCCATTATGATATTAACTGGTTATTATGCTCGTTAGTTGATGCAGTTTCTTCCTAGCCTCGATGGTCCTTACATTTTGGCATGTTTTTGCAATGGCTGGTACCGGTTGTTCCTTTCCATGTTTAGTGCTTCCTTCAGGGTCTCTTGTAAGGCAGGCCTAGTGGTGACAAAATCTCTAAGCATTTGCTTATCTGTAAAGAATTTTATTTCTCCTTCACTTATGAAACTTAATTTGGCTGGATATGAAATTCTGGGTTGAAAATTCTTTTCTTTAAGAATGTTGAATATTGGCCCCCACTCTCTTCTGGCTTGTAGAGTTTCTGCCGAGAGATCTGCTGTTAGTCTGATGGGCTTCCCTTTGTGGGTAACCCGACCTTTCTCTCTGGCTGCCCTTAAGATTTTTTCCTTCATTTCAACTTTGGTGAATCTGGCAATTATGTGTCTTGGAGTTGCTCTTCTCGAGGAGTATCTCTGTGGCGTTCTCTGTATTTCCTCAATTTGAATGTTGGCCTGCCCTACTAGGTTGGGGAAGTTCTCCTGGATGATATCCTGAAGAGTGTTTTCCAACTTGGTTCCATTTTCCCCCTCACTTTCTGGCACCCCTATCAGACGTAGATTTGGTCTTTTCACATAATCCCATACTTCTTGCAGGCTTTGTTCATTTCTTTTTCTTCTTTTTTCTTTAGATTTCTCTTCTCACTTCATTTCGTTCCTTGGATCTTCAATCACTGATACTCTTTCTTCCAGTTGATCGAGTCGGTTGCAGAAGCTTGTGCATTTGTCACGTATTTCTCGTGTCATGGTTTTCATCTCTGTCAGTTCGTTTATGGTCTTCTCTGCACTAATTATTCTAGTTATCAATTCTTCCACTCTTTTTTCAAGATTTTTAGTTTCTTTGCACTGGGTACGTAATTCCTCCTTTAGCTCTGAGAAGTTTGGTGGACTAAAACCTTCTCTCATCTCATCAAAGTCATTCTCCGTCCAGGTTTGATCCGTTGCTGGCAATGAGCTGCATTCCTTTGCAGGGGGAGATGTGCTCTTATTTTTTGAATTTCCAGCTTTTCTGTTGCTTTTTCCCCATCTTTGTGGTTTTATCTGCCTCTGGTCTTTGATGATGGTGATGTACTGATGGGGTTTTTGTATGGGTGTCCTTCCTGTTTGTTAGTTTTCCTTCTAACAGTCAGGACCCTCAGCTGTAGGTCTGTTAGAGATTGCTTGAGGTCCACTCCAGACTCTGTTTGCCTGGGTATCAGCAGCAGAGGCTGCAGAAGATAGAATATTGCTGAACAGCAAGTGTACCTGTCTGATTCTTGCTTTGGAAGCTTCCTCTCAGGGGTGTACCCCACCGTGTGAGGTGTGGGGTGTCGCTCTGCCCTTAGTGGGGGATGTCTCCCAGTTAGGCTTCTCAGGGGTCAGAGACCCACTTGAGCAGGCAGTCTGTCCATTCTCAGATCTCAACCTCCATGTTGGGAGATCCACTGCTCTCTTCAAAACTGTCAGACAGAGTCGTTTGCATCTGCAGAGGTTTCAGCTGCCTTTTTTGTTGTGGTGGTTGTTGTTGTTGTTTAGCTGTGCCCTGTCCCCAGAGGTGGAGTTTACAGAGACAGGTAGGCCTACTTGAGCTGCTGTGAGCTCCACCCAGTTCGAGCTTCCCAGTGGCTTTGTTTACCTACTTGAGCCTCAGCAATGGTGGACACCCCTCCCCCAGCCTGGCTGCTGCCTTGCCGTTAGATCACAGACTGTTGTGCTAGTAATGAAGGAGGCTCCGTGGGCATGGGACCCTCCCGGCCAGGTGTGGGATATAATCTCCTGGTGTGCCCCTTTCCTAAGACCCTTTGTAAAGCGCAGCATTGGGGTGGGAGTTACCCAATTTTCCAGGTGTTGTATATCTCAGTTCCCCTCGCTAGGAAAAAGGGATTTCCTTCCCCCTTGCACTTCCCAGGTGAGGCGATGCCTCACCCTGCTTCAGCTCCCACTGGTCGTGCTGCAGCAACTGACCAGCACCGATTGTCTGGCACTCCCTAGTGAGATGAACACAGTACCTCAGTTGAAAATGCAGAAATCACCTGTCTTCTGTGTCACTGGTGCTGGGAGCTGGAGACTGGAGCTGTTCCTATTCGACCATCTTGCTCCACCCCTCCAGATTTTTGATTTTAAAACTTTATGCATGGAACCCATAAAACTCACTATTTTTAAAAAAAAGTTGTATTTACATTGTGCTTTTGTAAATAGAAAAAGGTAACATTTATCTGAGGAAGCCCTTGCTGAGTTTTAGAGAAAGTAGGTAATAAATTTACATCTCAAAGCAGAGAGAGAGAGAGAGAGAGAAGGAATGTGGGTGTGTTCAAAGAAGATTAAAAATAGATGCCAAGGTAACACAAAAATGATAGAAATTTATAACAGGATTTTATAAGGAGACCAATTTTGTTGACATACATAGCTTTTATTTCGATATCTGTTTTCCAACTGTACTCCAGGAAACACACTACACAGGCTCCATTCTTAAGTGCTGGTGGGCCACTGCACATGCAGACAGCCCACTTTAAGGGAAACATCAGGGAATAAGAAATGCAGACTTCAGAATTATTCCAACATACAAAAGCCTAAGTCCAAAGTCAAACCACACGCATGAAATCTCATTGCCTGTTTGGCCCTCTTTTAAGTGTACTTTACTTTCTTTAATTTTTGCTCTAAAGCTTTTAAATAAACTTTCACTCTTGCTGTAAAACTTGCCTCACTCTCTTCTTCTGCCTTATGACCCTTAGTTGAATCCTTTCTTCTGAAGAAACAAGAATTGAGGCTGCTGAAAACCTGTACAGATTTGCTAATATACATTAGTGCCATTCTACATGATAGAATATATATATATTCTTATATTTATACATATATAAATATATATATAACATATAGTTACTAATACAGGCCTTGAATCTACATACTTCCTGCACTTTATGTAAACAATCCAGGTATAAGACTAAAGCTTATTTTGGAAATACATTGGTCCCGTGTTATTTCTGTTTCATAAAAATGGGAAACAGGAGGGGAAGATTATTTTTCAGAAGAAAACAACAGAGCAACAATTATTGAATTTTAGACGTGCTCTTTTTTTTTTTTTTTGAATTTTGTTATTTACCTACAATTTGAACTGAATCCTAAATTTTTTCCTTCCTACAAGTTTCAAAACTAATGGTTTCAGAATTTTCTTCCATTCTTCTTCCATTTTGGTATATTATAACTTAAAACTGTGCTTTTAAAATTTGTATCATTTTTTAAAATTGCACTTTTAAGTTCTAGGATACATGTGCAGAACCTGCAGGTTTGTTACATAGGTATACACGTGCCATGGTGTTTTGCTGCACCCACTAATCCATCATCTACATTAGGAATTTTTCCTAATGCTATCCCTCCCTTAGCCTCCCACCCCTCAACAGGCCCCAGTGTATGATGTTCCCCTCCCTGTGTCCACGTGTTCTCATTGTTCAACTACCACTTATAAGTGAGAAAATGTGGTGTTTGGTTTTCTGTTCCTGTGTTAGTTTGCTGAGAATGACGGTTTCCAGCTTCATCCATGTCCCTGCAAAGGACATGAACTCATCCTTTATTATGGCTGCATCAAATTCCATGGTGTACATGTACCACATTTTCTTTATTCAGTCTCTCATTGATAGGCATTTGGATTGGTTCCAAGTCTTTGCTATTGTGAATAGTGCCGCAATAAACATATGTGCGCATGTGTCTTTTTACACTCCCACCCACAGTGTAAAAGCATTCATATTTCTCCACAATTCTCTCCAGCATCTGTTGTTTCCTGACCTTTTAATGATCACCATTCTAACTGGCATGAGATGGTATCTCCTTGTGATTTTGATTTGCATGTCTCTAATCACCAGTGATAATGAGTTTTTTATCATTATCTTTGTATTTCTATCATTATATTTGTTGGTCACATAAATGTCTCTTTTTGAAAAGTGTCTGTTCATATGCTTCACCCACTTTTTGATGCGGTTGTTCATTTTTTTCTCTCGTAAATTCGTTTAAGTTTCTTGTAGATTCTGGATATTAGCCTTTTGTCAGATGGATAGATTAAACCTTGCAAGTTGAAACTAGATGACTTACATAAAATTCTGGAGAAATCATAGCAACTTATATATAAACAACCTTTAGCCTGCTGATGTGTAGACTACACAAAAGGTACACAGGAACACTGGGTTCAGACTGCAATTCAGAGAATTGTGTCAGATTGTAATTGCAATTGGAAGATGCTTCAGAAACTCTAGAAAATCTAGTCTATAGACTGCTCCAGACATTACAGGTGAGCCAACATACAACAGAAAGGGTTAGAGCCATGTTTCCCAAACAAATTGCTATAATTGAAGCAACAGTTGTGTGACTGTAATGAGGTTCCAGGATTATAGTGTCACCTTTTAGCTTCCCTTTGCCCTTTCTGATTTGACTTCATCCCCTTTACCATGGGACGTGACATCTTAAGAATGAGCTTTCCTAGTCATGTAGGATCAGATTTAACATACAGTCACAAACGTCTTCTACAATGATTTCTCTGAGAGCTTTTGAAGAATTGGAATGTCAGGTGTGCTGTCACTGGCCTGTCATCTCAGCACTTTGAGAGTCCAAGGCAGGAGGATCACTTGAAACCAGGAGTTTAAGACCAGCCTAAGCAACAAAGAGAGACACATCTTTATTTAACAAAATAAATCAAGTTACCCAGGTTCAGTGGTGCATGCCTATAGTCTCAGATACTTGGGAGTCTAAGGTGGGAGGACCGCTTCAGCACAGGGGTTCAAGGCTGCAGTGAGTACACTCTAGTCTAGGTGACAGTGCAAGATTGCATCTCTTAAAAAAAAAAAGAAAGAAAAGATAAAGAATGGAGTAAACAGGAAAGCCAAAGATCTGAGGCATCTCTGGATGATTGCCTGAACAAATTGTGTTTTCTTGACCTCAAAACCTTTCACGACGTGTATTTCTTTGTGAAAGAAAGACATGCTGATTATAACTTTATCATTTTCTGAGGCAGAGAAGGAAGAGAAGATTAGATCAATTGTTTCTCTGCCCACTCCATCTCTTCCTATGTGCCTTCTCTCCCTTAATCAAATGTATAAATACTAAGCCTCCTGAAACCTCTTCAGAGAGAACACAAGCCACCGAGGTTTTTCGCAATTCATGTTTTCCCAGGGTGCACCTTCGAGCTATGGCTCAATAAAACTCAATTGTTCAAGACCCTTGCCTCAGTCAGTCATTCCGGACAACAACCATGAGTCCTGCAAAGCCCTTCAGTAATCTATTACCTGCCTAGGTGATATGTACCTAGGTGAGTGAGGTCTTCATGAGTCAAACACTCTGCTTCCTTTTCTGCCTTTACCAACCCTACCACTCAGTGCTGTGTGCTCTGATCTGGCCCCAGCTCCCAGGTTGTTTGTATTGGTCTAAGAAAGCAAGACCAGGAAGGGCAGGTTGAGAAGGAAGTAAGAGGCCAACACCGTGGAACATGGCAAGTGAGGCTGTCATTGCTCAAAGCCACACACCCTGGGTGCATTTTATGAATTTTTCTGGATTTGGAATCTTTTCCCTGTGTGTCTATCTAGAAACTCACCCTCCTCCTACTTTCTTCTCATTACACTTTCTGTTTCTAATGCACTTGTTTATGGCCAGAGAATGGCCATGCAAATAGTTGACAATAGAATAAAAAATGACTTTTTGTGAGACTTGGAACCTGGCCTTTCTTTTTTCCAAAACAGATTGAGGTCTCTAAAAGCTAGCTTTTATGCAGGACTGTGCAGTTTTGAGTATAGTGTTAGGGAACAGGTGCATAAGTGAAGGATGAGACAGAAAACAAAATGCTGGCTGTCAAATCCTGAAAGCAAATGGGACAGAAATCATTTTTGAAGGTGGATGTCATTCAGGAGACCTTGTTAATTTTAGAGTGTCATCTTAGCAGATGAAGTGGAGGATGAGGTTAAATTATGGAGTTAGGTGACAGTGGGCACATACTTCTCTGCCACAGGTTTTATTTTTTCTTTTTTTTTAATCTCCAGAAACGGGGTGGTGGCACTTAGGATATTTTGGTTAGGACTGTAGCTACATGAAAAGCCGTTAGGATAGTGCCTGGTGCATAGTGAGTGCTGTATCACTGTGTGAGATATTATAATGATGGGAATAGGCAAAAGTGCCACCCTGGCCATGCAGAGTGGGGAGGTACTTTCCAGTCAGGGTCCAGGCAGGCCAGTTGGAGATGAAGCTGGTTAGTAGGGAAGCTTAACTTCCAGGAGTAGAAGAATTTAGGAGGAGTAACTCATGCACAACATTCTGTAAACATTCATTTACCTAACAGTAGGAATGCTCAGAGTGGATGTGGCTTCTGTGACAATCATTATCTCCTGGGAATCTAAGGATGTGTCCTAGAGTGGAATGGCTGTGATGTAAGCCAAACCCAGAAATGGGCTTCAGGGCTGCGTTGCAGACAGCATTCATCTTGCTAAAGGAATACCCTCTTCTGGCCCAGGCCATTATTTTTGTTTTTGTACTATCCTAATTTTTAGGGCATAAGGAGAAAGACTGAAGAATAAAATAATGAAGTGCATGTATGAAATAACAGGGTAGAATTGAGACTGGTATGTGTAAGTTAAGACAAATCGTGTATAAATTTTGTGTGAACATAAAAAGGATTTCTTGTTGCAAACAGACCTCTCCATATACATAATACCATTGCCTTGAGTGGGAAACAGACTCTGTCACGAGAACACACCATCAGAGTCATGAGAGAATGGGTAGTGTGGCATCTTTAATTCGCAGGATAGACTGAGAAAGTTATTGAAGAGAAAGGAGTTGAAGGAAAAGATGAGTGAGGGCAAGAAAAATGGGATGGTGAAAGGAAAGGACTGAAAGGAATGTTTACCGAGGGCTCATCAGGTACCAGCCTCTGTGACTAATGTCTTACACATGTTAATTTACTCTTCCACTGTCATTTTCTGATGCAGTAAGAGTCAACCTTACACTGCAGATGAGGAAAGAGGCTGAGGGAGGTCAAATGAGGAACTTAGGTTCATTCAGCCACTTCATAGCAGAGCGAGTATGTTTCACTGTGGTTTGTGCAGATAGAAAAGTGAGACATGGAAGGAAGGCAAAGCGTACTTTTGTTGTGCGTAATGTTTATGAAAGTGACCTGTATGAGACAGAACAATGGCCTCTTAAAAATGTCCACATCTGGGCCGGGTGCAGTGGCTCACACCTGTAATCCCAGCACTTTGGGAGGACGAGATGGGCAAATCAGGAGATCAGGAGTTCAAGGCCAGCCTTGCCAACATGGTGAAACCTGTTTCTACTAAAAATGCAAAAATTAGCTGGGCATGGTGGCGGGCGTCTGTAATCCCAGCTACTTGGCAGGCTGAGACAGGAGAATCATTTGAACCTGGGAGGTGGAGGTTGCAGTAAGCTGAGATCACCCCACTGCATTCCAGCTGGGGCAACATGAGTGAAACTCTGTCTCCAAAAAAAAAAAAAAAATTCTCATCCTAACCCTTGGAACACATGCATTTACTTTTCTTGGAAAAAACACTGTTCAACGGTGACACAGTTGAGTATGTTGAGATGGAAAGCTTATTCTGGGTTATCTGGGTTTTTCCCAGTGTCATCATAAAGGTCCTTGTAAGTGAAAGAGAAAGGTAGGAGAGTCAGAGTGAGAAGGATGCAGGCTGAGAGACTCCACTGGCCATTGCTTGCTGTGAACATGTGTGACAAGACAAAATTTCAACAAATTTAGTTATACATGGAATTGGGTTTAATTTGTCATTTATGATTTGGGGCAGCTCCCCTCTACAGATACAGTGATAACTCCCCCTGGGCAATACAATAACAAAACAGTGGGTTTTGTCAAATGCGAATCAGTAAACAAAGCCATAGAAATAAATTGATTGGTTATCATCAGAGTACTTCAGGTCACTTATTTTGGTAAAAGTTAAAGCAGAGAGGACTTCCTTATTATGCTCACTCATGTAGACTGGAATCTTCTATTTACAGGAAAATATGATCTGTTTTGAGAGCTATCTGAATCCTTAAAATTTCACTGGGAGTATATAACATCCAGCCTGTGTGGCTGTATTTTGTAGTGTCAGTACTCTCACTTAGGTGAAAATATGATCAAAACTTAAAGAATTAACATTAGTCTCAGTAACTCTAGTTTTGGGCTTTCATAATTTCTCTTCTTTTCTTTTTTTAATTTCCTTTGTCTTTTAAAAAAATTTTTTATTCTTTATGTTCTAGGGTACATGTGCACAACATGCAGGTTTGTTGCGTATGTATACATGTGCCATGTTGGTGTGCTGCACACCTTAAGTCGTCATTTACATTAGGTATATCTACTTATGCTTTTCTCTCCACTTCCCCCACCCCACAACAGACTCTGGTGCGTGATGTTCCCCATCCTGTGTCCAAGTGTTCTCATTGTTCAATTCTCACCTATGAGTGAGAACATGTGGTGTTTCGTTTTCTGTCTTTCTGATAGTTTGCTCCAAATGATGGCTTGCAACTTCATCCTTGTCACTGCAAAGGACGTGAACTCATCCTTTTTTATGGCTGCATAGTATTCCATAGTGTATATGTGCCACATTTTCTTAATCCAGTCTGTCGTTAATGGACATTTGGATTGGTTCCAAGTCTTTGCTATTGTGAATAGTGCCACCATAAACATACGTGTGCATGTGTCATTATAGTAGCATGACTTATAATCCTTTGGGTATGGCTGGGTCAAATGATATTTCTAGTTCTAGATCCTTGAGGAATCACCACACTGTCTTCCACAATGGTTGAACTAGTTTACAGTCCCACCAACAGTGTAAAAGTGTTCCTATTTCTCCACATCCTCTCCAGCACCTATTGTTTCCCGACTTTTTCATGTTCGCCACTTTTACTGGTGTGAGTTGGTATATCATTGTGGTTTTGATTTGCATTTCTCTAATGGTCAGTGATGATGAGCATTTCTTCATGTGTCTGTTGGCTGTACGAATGTCTTCTTTTGAGAACTGTCTATTCATATCTTTTGCCCCCTTTTGATGGGGTTGTTTGCTTTTTCCTGTAAATTTGTTTGAGTTCTTTGTAGGTTCTGGATATTAGCCCTTTGTCAGATGTAGATTGCAAAAATTTTCTCCCATTCTGTAGGTTATCTGTTCACTCTGATGGTAGTTTCTTTTGCTATGCAGAAGCTCTTTAGTTTAATTAGATCCCATTTGTCAATTTTGGCTTTTGTTGTCATTGCTTTTCGTGTTTCAGACATGTAGTCCTTGCCCATGCCTATGTCCTGAATGGTATTGCCCAGGTTTTCTTCTAGGGTTTTTGGTTTTTTATGTCTAACATTTAAGTCATTAATCCATCTTCAA